>NC_054564.1:734955-769955 GCF_017654505.1 Polyodon spathula | reverse complement strand
GTAAAGCATAGGGAAGCATTGTAAAGCACAGAGAGCATCCGGCTCATTTTATATATATATTTAAAGACTAGAAGATAATTTTTTTATTCTTTTTTTTTTTTTTTATCTGTCCCGGTGTGAGGTCGCCCTGCACGATCTAAGAGAGCAGATTATTTGTAAAAACTAATTTGATTTAGTTTGTTAGTTTGGGTGCTTGCAGGTAAGCCGAGAGCAGTTCTCTCTCAGGGAGCAGCCCTAGCATTTGGCTCCTGTTAAGAGAGGTTGATTCCTGCTGGCTGTGCGGGATTAGAGAGCGGGGAGGGGGGGAGGGGGGTGTTTGCACAAGCTGCTGGAGCTGCAGGGAGAGAGTAATTGGGGCTACAACTCCCCCCACACACCCCCACACACACACACACACACACACACACAACACAGTCAAACGTAAGGATATGAACACTCCTGAAGAGTTAACTGAGAGTGATATAAACATCACATGATAATAGATGATAATGGTGTCTCAACCACGTCTGCGTGTTTCTCTCCATGTCTGTAGTGGTGTGTGTGTGTGTGTCCTTGCGTGTGTGTATACCTCTCAATCCCTGTGTGTGAGTGTGTTTTGTGTGAAGAAGGTTTTGACAGTTTGAGTTTCCGGTAAGTGTTGGCTGCCTCTCCGTGTCCGTGTGTTGGAAGGGACGAGTCACTAACAGTCTGGACAGTCAGTACACGGACCGACGGGACCTGGAGAACCTGGGAAGGTTCCTTGTGACTGCCCTTTACCCACAGGCTGGGGGGGGGGGGGGGGGGGGCTCCTAACACCAGGCAGGCTGTCACGCTGAAACCCCTGTTCCTATTGAATTCTTCCTATATACATATATACAGCCTCCCCATCCCCAGGCAGCACCTGCAGCAGAACTCCAGCAGAACTGTGTTTCTAAATGGCATTGCAGCTGCACTATACTGGCAAACTGCAACAAAACACAGTGGAGCCACGGCATAGTGTAATAAACACAGCACAGTGAAATAAACACAGCACAGTGTAATAAACACAGCACAGTGTAATAAACACAGTACAGTGAAACCACAGCACAGTGTAATAAACACAGCACAGTGTAATAAACACAGCACAGTGAAACACAGCACAGTGTAATAAACACAGCACAGTGTAATAAACACAGCACAGTGTAATAAACACAGTGAAATAAACACAGCACAGTGAATAAACACAGCACAGTGTAATAAACACAGCACAGTGAAACCACGGCACAGTGTAATAAACACAGCACAGTGAAATAAACACAGCACAGTGAAACCACGGCACAGTGTAATAAACACAGCACAGTGTAATAAACACAGCACAGTGAAACCACAGCACAGTGAAATAAACACAGCACACAGTGAAATAAACACAGCACAGTGAAACCACGGCACAGTGAAATAAACACAGCACAGTGAAACCACGGCACAGTGAAATAAACACAGCACAGTGAAACCACGGCACAGTGTAATAAACACAGCACAGTGAATAAACACACACAGTGCACACGGCACAGTGAAATAAACACAGCACAGTGAAATAAACACAGCACAGTGAAACCACGGCACAGTGAAATAAACACAGCACAGTGAAATAAACACAGCACAGTGAAACCACGGCACAGTGTAATAAACACAACACAGTGTAATAAACACAGCACAGTGTAATAAACACAGCACAGTGAAACCACGGCACAGTGTAATAAACACAGCACAGTGAAATAAACACAGCACAGTGTAATAAACACAGCACAGTGAAACCACGGCACAGTGTAATAAACACAGCACAAGTAATAAACACAGTACAGTGAAACCACGGCACAGTGTAAAAAACACAGCACAGTGAAATAAACACAGCACAGTGAAATAAACACAGCACAGTGAAACCACGGCACAGTGTAATAAACACAGCACAGTGTAATAAACACAGCACAGCCACTGTCAGTGAAATAAACTACAGCAGTGTAATAAACACACACAGTGAAATAAACACAGCACAGTGAATAAACACGGCACAGTGAAATAAACACAGCACAGTGAAATAAACAAGCACAGTGAGGACGGCACAGTGAAATAAACACAGCACAGTGAAACCACGGCACAGTGAAATAAACACAAACAGTGAAATAAACAGGTTGTTTTTCCACGTTAAATAAATCACAGGGAGGCTGATTATCACTCACAGTGTAATAAACACAGGGTGCAGCGAGGGACAGGGAAACAGTAACCCCAATTTTTGTGTCGTGTTATTGGTGCCGTGTCACATTATTTGGTCGCTCGTCCCTCTCTCTGTCTGTCTGTATCCTCTCTCCGCGAGGGGGGCTCCCTCAACTCTCTCCTCCCTCCTCCCTTACCATTGTCACTCTCTCCCTATCTACCTCCCTCCCTCCCGCACCGACGCACAGTGTGTGTCGAGACAGATTAGGAGCCTTTCGTAAAGGTGTACTTGCTTTGCCGGGGCCGACTGTCTTTCCTAAAAACCAGGAAACAAATAATGTTCGGATCTCCTCCGATTAACCACGTCTAGCAGACAGAGATTAATCTTGTCCGTCGGTTTTGTTTCCCCCCCCGTCCAACAAAAAAGGACAATTAACGTAGTAATCCATCCGACTAATAGTGAGGCTAATTTATAGAGCCCCACGTCGCTCCCTTCCCTTTGTCATGGGGGACCTTTCCCTGTCTGCACCGACACAAACGACGTGTCTCAATATTGGATATTTTATCAATCAATCAGTGCAAATGAAGCGGAGGCAGTCTTACCAATCAATCAATCAGTCTTTATTTTATATAGCGCCTTTCATAGCGGAGCACCAGCACACAGCACTTTACAAGATGCAGCAACAACAAGAAAATCCATAATACTACAAATACAGAGACATGCAAAACACATGATATACAGTAAAAAACACGGCATAATATATTAAATACAGTGGAAAGAGCAGAATACAGGATAGCAGCATAATACATGAAATAGTGCATTAAATACAGTGGAAAGAGCAGAATACATGATAGCAGCATAATACATGAAATAGTGCATTAAATACAGTGGAAAGAGCAGAATACATGATAGCAGCATAATACATGAAATAGTGCATTAAATACAGTGGAAAGAGCAGAATACATGATAGCAGCATAATACATGAAATAGTGCATTAAATACAGTGGAAAGAGCAGAACACAGGATAGCAGCAGAATACATGAAATAGTGCATTAAATACAGTGGAAAGAGCAGAATACAGGATAGCAGCATAATACATGAAATAGTGCATTAAATACAGTGGAAAGAGCAGAATACATGATAGCAGCATAATACATGAAATAGTGCATTAAATACAGTGGAAAGAGCAGAATACAGGATAGCAGCATAATACATGAAATAGTGCATTAAATACAGTGGACTTAGGGCAGAGGGAAGGAGACACCTCCTCACACAGAGAGAAAGAGTGAGTGGTGAGGGGATGGAACGGGTTACTTGGGGTTAGCAAGCTGTGCTGAGGAGACAGAATCACTGGGATCCTTTGAGACCCGACTTGACAGAGTTCTGAGAGCAATCAGGTGCTCGGAACCAGACCAGCACTGACGGGCTGAACTGACGCCCCTGGTTAGTAACACTTTCTTCTGCTCTCCTGTTGTGGGTGTGATAAATATCCCGCTCTGGTCATTGCGTGCACGCCTGGGTCATGTTCAGATTCCTCTCCACGTCTCTGTTTTATAACGCATAGATGTCTTTTCAAAGCCTGATGTTTTGGCTACAAATCTTCGCGTTCTGATCTCTGCGCATTCGAGCTATCAGCTCATGATATCGATTCCTGTAACATTTTCTGTTTCCCTTTGCTTTACCAGACCTCTCTGTGCTTTACAATGCTTCCCTATACTTTACCAGACCTCTCTGTGCTTTACAATGCTTCCCTAGGCTTTATCAGACCTCCTTGTGCTTTACAATGCTTCCCTATGCTTTACCACACCTCTCTGTGCTTTACAATGCTTCCCTAGGCTTTATCAGACCTCTCTGTGCTTTACAATGCTTCCCTATGCTTTACCAGACCTATCTGTGCTTTACAATGCTTCCCTATGCTTTACCAGACCTCTCTGTGCTTTACAATGCTTGCCTATGCTTTACCAGACCTCTCTGTGCTTTACTATGCTTCCCTATGCTGTACTGTCCCTGTGCTTTATCACACTGTGCTAT
Source organism: Polyodon spathula (assembly GCF_017654505.1). Lineage (NCBI taxonomy): Eukaryota > Metazoa > Chordata > Actinopteri > Acipenseriformes > Polyodontidae > Polyodon > Polyodon spathula. The sequence goes on along the minus strand of NC_054564.1, from coordinate 765,754 downwards.
GCTTTTACTTTAAGAAGCTGTTCTTGTGTTGTGCTTTCCTGCCAGGGCTTTCACAGTGACGGATCATTTTATGTTATTTTAAAAACAGAAGAAAAAAATAAAATAAACCAGTGCAGGCTTGACTTGGTTAATCCAGCCAGCCTATTGTCATAGGAATCGAAAAGCAATACCTCTACCCCCTGCCCCCACCCCCTCTACACAAACACACCCCACTTAACCGAGGCGTTTAATTCTACTGGTCTTAGCTGGGATTACGCTGGCAATCATGCCAACGGGGGGGGGGGGGGGGGGGGGGGGTCCTGTAATCTTAGTACAACCCCCGTGTTTGTCAATCCCCACCCAAGAGATCTGAGACCAGAAATTGCAAAAAAAGAAAGATAGTGTCAGCCAGGCTCTGCAGATTCCTGCTGCAGTGCGATTCCACCAGGACGCGTCATGGCAAACTGAATTTGCTTGGTCTGAATTCACTTTCGCTGGCGGCAAAATGATGCCAGCCTGCCTGGCCAACGCCGCCCTCAGAATTATTCATCACTTCTCCAGCCGTGCCCGAAGGCGTTGCATCACTCGATAGAATGCAGGGGCAGGCTGACCTGGGCTGCCAGCTTTGTACACTATTAAACTTCTACAGGCTTCTTCTCTGCTCTTTTTAGGAACGAGGTGGGTGGGTGGGGGGGGGGGGTCGACAGGTGGGTGATATGTGCTTCTGTTTTCCCTGGGGGGCGGGTTCTAGACAATCTGCTTCCGCACAGCTGCAGAGTTCACTTTGCCCAGCCATAACAGCTGCACCAAAGTTATTTTATTTAAAAAAAATAAAATGTCCTTTACCCTCCTTCTGCAACTTGATCCTTATAAGCCTGGTAAAGTATAGGGAACCATTATAAAGAACAGAGAGGTCTGGTAAAGCATAGGGAAGCATTGTAAAGCACAGAGAGGTCTGGTAAAGCATAGGGAAGCATTGTAAAGCACAGAGAGGTCTGGTAAAGCATAGGGAAGCATTGTAAAGCACAGAGAGGTCTGGTAAAGCATAGGGAAGCATTGTAAAGCACAGAGAGGTCTGGTAAAGCAAGGGAAGCATTGTAAAGCACAGAGAGGTCTGGTAAAGCATAGGGAAGCATTGTAAAGCACAGAGAGGTCTGGTAAAGCATAGGGAAGCATTGTAAAGCACAGAGAGGTCTGGTAAAGAATAGGGAAGCATTGTAAAGCACAGAGAGGTCTGGTAAAGCATAGGGAAGCATTGTAAAGCACAGGGAGGTCTGGTAAAGCATAGGGAAGCATTGTAAAGCACAGAGAGGTCTGGTAAAGCATAGGGAAGCATTGTAAAGCACAGGGAGGTCTGGTGCATTAACAGTAACTCACTAGCACCACCTGTGGCGGCAGCTGTAATCTATAGGATTATTACTAATCATATATGCGGGGTATGGAACTGGCAAATAAAGCCCTCGTTTATGAACCAGCACTTTAGAATATTAAGTGTGGATTCGGTGCAGAGGACACAAAGGAAGCGAGAGGGCTGCACAGTGTCTCAATCTGATCCCCACTCCGAACAAACCGCCCTCTGCAAACAACCCAACCCGCTCCCAGCCGCCCTTCCGTCACCACTTCGAAGTCAGTTATAAATGAGAGAGAGAGAGTAGAGAGAGACGCACTCCCTCTCGAGCCCTTTCAGTTCTGATTCTCACTCTTATGGGCTTTCTCAACTGTAAATCGAGATGAGAGAGAGAGAGAGAGAGAGAGAGAAAAAGAGAGAGAGAGAGGGAGAGAGAGACAGAGAGAGAGAGGAGGGGGAGAGAGGAGAGAGAGAGACAGAAACGGGGAGAGAGACTATCGAGTAAGGCCATCTCTCTCCTCGAGGGGGAGAGTAGGGGAGTCGAGAGAAGGGAGAGAGAGTTGTCTTGAGAGGGCCGATCTCTTCCTCTCTGATAGAGGGATCTGCTCATTGACTCAGGGGAGAGGGGGGGGAGACTCGGCTCCCTCAGAGGAGAGAGGAGAGAAAGAGAGAGAGAGAGGGAGAGAGAGGGAGACAGAGAGAGAAAGAGAGAGAGAGGGAGAGAGGAGAGAGAGAGAGAGAGAGCAGAGCGTTAGAGAGAGAGAGGAGAGAGAGAGAAGGAGAGTAGGTCTCATTCTCTTCCTCCTCAGAAAGAGTCTAGTCTGTCCCTTCTCTCTGCTCATATCTCTCCCTTCTCTTCCTCTCACTCTCTGTATCTTCTCTGTCTGTCCCTCTCACTCTCTCTCTCTCACCTCTTCTACACTCTCTCTAACCCCATCCTCCTATAGAGAGAGAAAGAGAGAGAGAGAGGGAGAGAGAGTTTTAGGCAGATCGTACGGCACCATATCCCTCTGACACATAGTGTACAGCAAAGTATCCGTTAAATTTACGCCTAAACACCTCAGTCGTGTCCCATGACCGGTAACTCTCTTTACTGGTTGTAATGTTTATAGGCACTGTGTGCCAAATGCGGTTTCAGAGGCAATTAAATGCGGATTTGTGGAGGTCAGCAAAGGGTACTGGCCATGGAGTACAAATGAACAAATTAGTCAACACTCACACTCAATAATAATAATAATAATAATAATAATAAATAATAATAATAATATAATGTTGTTATTAATACTATTTTCTATAATATATATATATATACTACACACACACACACACGCTCTATATACACCACACGAGACATTCAGTGATACAGTGGGGCAGCAGTGACTGCGGGGGGGGGGTAATAATTCTGTTGTTCATAATAAGAAGCACAGGATAAATCCCGCCCAGTTATACAGGCTGGTCGGATACAGAATGACAGGACGAATCACTGAAACCAGCGTGCAGCCCTCAACCCAAACCGCACAGCCTTACTGCAAACCACAAACTAATCGATATCTATTGAGCGCTTAATAACTCGGGTGAGCTCAATACTGCCTAATCAGGCGCGATTAACAGCACTGTCGTTCTTTTTAAACGGCCATAGAAACACCGTGAAACACTGAATACCAGCCCCCTGCATTATCCATCATATTGCATGAATCCACCGCGTTCAGAATACGAAGCTCGCCCGTCCTTTGCTTACAATGTAAAACTGTGATAAAACGGATCCCTTGTATGAATTCGTTATTAACTGCGTGCAAGGCTGTATTTTTTCAAAGCGGACAAGGTGATCTATTCAGGAATGCCCGGGTATTCAGTAAGGGGTCCAAGCGAATGAAGTGATGTTTCCAAAAGTTTTCCAAAGTTTTTTGTTTTAAGCGCGCGTGTGAAATAAACAGTTCTATGTTTGTGTATTTCGTGTTTCTCATTTAAACACGTGTATTTCAGCGCCATAATTGTACAATTATAGTGTATATCGTTGTTCCATATAAACACACCTTTGCGCTTATTTGCAATTTGCATAGATAGATAGATAGATAGATAGATAGATAGATAGATAGATAGATAGATAGACAGCGTGTCATTACACAATGTGTATTATTACACTATCATCTGACTAGGCGGTTACCGCAGGGTTTCTGAGCCAATCACAAGCTTGCATTCGTATGCGTTAGGCACCCCTCGGCGCCGTGCCAATCCAAGCCCCGCCCCGCCCGAGCCCCTCTGGTTTCCACGACGCTCTGTAGAGGAGCTCCTGCCCCGTCCCCCAGGGCCCCCCGTCCCCCACGGACCACCACGGATAGCTACGGCGGGACACAGCCGACGCAGGACGCCGCGCCGAGCGGCTCCTGTCAAGGCAGCCTGCAGGACGTCAGCTGAGAGTAGAAAGCGTCTTCAATAACGCCGGACTGGCTTACCGGGACTGGCTTTCAGAAATATCCCCGGTACCGATTTGAGACAACGCGTTTCAACGTTGGCTCCCTACACGTGCTAATTCTGTTCTTGAATATATGGTATCTTCAATATTTATAATTTACTCTATAGAAGGCAGCTCTGAGGATGACAGAACGCGGCAGCACTAGTTTGGAATTGAGAAAATTAACCGGGACGCCAAACAGTGAAATAAGAGGTAAGTATAAAGATACTATACATATATACATAGATAGATAGATAGATAGATACTATACATATATACATATATAGATAGATAGATAGATAGATACTATACCATATATACATAGATAGATAGATAGATAGATAGATAGATAGTATACATATATACATAGATAGATAGATAGATAGATACTATACATATATACATAGATAGATAGATAGATAGATACTATACATAGATAGATAGATAGATAGATAGATAGATACTATACATATATACATAGATAGATAGATAGATAGATACTATATATAGATAGATAGATAGATAGATAGATAGATAGATAGATAGATAGATATATATATATAAGTATGATATCTATTACTATGATATGTTACATAACATATCTATCTATCTCTATATCTATCTATGATACATATATACATAGATAATAGATAGATAGATAGATGGAGAGATACAATATATATATATATAGATAGATAGATATATACTTTTTTTTACTTTTTGAAAAAAACTTTATTTAACAATTAAATAGAATACACAAAATCAATATTTATAAAACAGATATTGTCATGAAATCAATTCTGATCCACCCAAGGTGATCAAAACAATACATAAAATATTATGTTCAGATAAAAAGTCACATCACAGATATTCGTCCAGATCACCATCGTTAAGAGCACACAACACCCTGTCTACACACCAGGCTTCCTCAAACATTGCTATATTCTGCATTGCTTTATAGAAATTAAAATCCAATCTAACCCGTGTTAATACAAGCATTCTAAAAATAACAAAAGGACTGTACCGCTCCGGCCAAAACGTTTGCAGATCTAAACTCATAACACTAGAGAGAATGTGTACAGGGATATGATCAACCATTATCCGACGTCTAACATTAGACAATAATAATAATAATAATAATAATAATAATAATAATATAATAATAATAATAATAAAAATAAGTAGTTTAATATATCATAGGCTAATGGATTTGTGTTTGAGATCTTTTTCCGCCGAATATTCTTACATTTAACCCGCAATTATCCTCACAATAACACTCAAAAAGCAATTTTGTTATTTGCGATAGACAGCAACTCGTTAAAACTCGCTCTGATTAATTATTGACAGAAAAAGAAGAAAATGAAAGAGCCCTTTTTTGTTACTTTGATCTGAGAATGAAGGTATTTGCTCTCTAATACCCGATAACGGTGTTTTTATCAACACTACTTGGTATATTGTATATCTTCATATAATATATATATATATATAGATATATATATATATCATATATCTATATCATGGATACATTGTAACTGACTGCATATAAAGCGTCAGTTCGCGGACTGTCTCGTGACATTCGCGTTGTTTGGATGGTGGGTCCACCTATGCAAAGGCGCTAATACTAAAAAAATATACCCATATATAGGCCTATATATAAGACTAGAAGAGCTTTTTTTTTTATATATGAGGTCGGCATGCTGGACAGGGTTAGCAAATCGTGGGCTTTTTTGTGTTCAAAAGTTTGGAAACATCAGATGACTTCGTGCAAGATAGGGCTGGGGATTGTATTTGTATTATTATTATTATTATTATTATTATTATTATTATTATTATTATTATTATGTATTTGTTTCTTATCAGACGCATTATCCAGTCGTTAAAATATCACAGTACAGATAAGAGCAGCTATAAAATACAACACAAATGAGAGATTACACATGCAGTAAATCATTACACGTTTCAGAGCGACAGTTCAAAGTAAAAATATGTTGGACATATATGAACATAAATTATATTTTTATTTAACTATGTAATCAAAGAAACGACAAAATTATATCGCAAAAAAAAAGTCTACCAGAAGGAAGCAGTCACAGTACAGTAGTATTTCATGTTAGGTTTAAAAGCAATTCACATTTTTCTACGTCCGTTTGTTTCGTTAAGTTTCTGTTAAACTCCAGTGCGCTGGTGTGCGAATCGATATGCTAGCGTCACGTTACCCTGCAGCTTTCACTGGACTGAAGAAAAATTAGTTTATCACATAGGGTGACGCAAAACTTTTTTTTTTTTTTTCAAAAAAAATTTTCATATTTTAGGAACAATACAGACCTGTCAACTCTGCCTTATTTGCCAGGACGCTCCCTTTTTTGGGCACTTCTCCCAGACAACACCCGTCACATCAGCACACCTTTTCAAGTTCTGCAAAAGGCAGGCTCGGTATGACGCTGCTGCATCCGCCGGCTGCATTCCGAGTTGGGTGTAGGACCCAGGGGGAGCCCTCTGGCAGGCATGCATCCAGCGCGTCAGGCAAGATCACGCTTGACGTCCGTGCCATAAGCTCATCTCGTCCGGTTAAAAAACAAAACAAAACGTCAAACTTTCTGTAAACTACGTAGGACCGTTTTTAACGGGGGAACTTTGGAGCAAGACTGGTGACGTTAGTGGTAAGCACAAGAGAGCGCAAAAAGCGCCAGCAAGCCAACGGCGCTCGGAAAACCAGCGCTTCAGTGAAATCGTTGCCAAAGGAACTAAAACAAGATAGTTACACACGCAGAGATAGCTTTGCACGCCGCGGCTAGCTCAGCAAATGCGTGGCAGACCTCTTCCCCGACGCACAGACACACACACACACACACATATGCACAGACACACACTGCAAAGTGTTCTGCAGCCAAGCGTAAAAGTCGCTCACACGGTGAAAGGCGCTTCTGTTAGAATTTGAGCATCAACGTCGCTTTAGAAATCCAGATTATAGCGTCTTTCATCGTGGAGCACCATCACAAAGCGCTAATCGTGTTTTTTTTTTTTTTTTTGGTTTGTTCGTTTTATTGAAAAAAAAAAAAAATGATACAGAACCGAAAAGAAGGGGGGAAAAAAAAAAAACTTTTGTTTGTTTAAGAAAAAAATATTTTCCAAAACTTCCATTTGAGAGAATTATTTGTCTAATTCAAACTGTATTTGTCGCCCTAATGAACTGGAGTCTCACCTGAAAACAAAACCGGTCCAGTCATAGCAGAGTTTTTTTTTTTAAAACCAATCAATTTAAACCGCCTTCTACTGATAAAAATGGCGTCACCACCTCGCTGCCCTGTCTTACTGCGCGGCAAATCACATTTAATATAGAAAAGTGTAAGGTACTGCACGCAGGCAATAACAATGTGCATTATAAATATCATATGGGAGATACTGAAATTGGAGAAGGAATCTATGAAAAAGACCTAGGAGTTTTTGTTGACTCAGAAATGTCTTCATCTAGACAATGTGGGGAAGCTATAAAAAAGGCCAACAAGATGCTCGGATACATTGTGAAAAGTGTTGAATTTAAATCAAGGGAAGTAATGTTAAAACTGTACAATGCATTAGTAAGACCTCATCTAGAATATTGTGTTCCGTTCTGGTCACCTCGCTATAAAAAGGATATTGCTGCTCTAGAAAGAGTGCAAAGAAGAAAGGCGACAGACTTATTTTAAAAGCTCTAGAAAGAGTGCAAAGAAGAGCGACCAGAATTATTTTAAAAGGCATGTCATATGCAGACAGGCTAAAAGAATTGAATCTATTCAGTCTTGAACAAAGAACAGAAAATAGGAGGCATTTTTTTACACAGAGAATCGTGAGGGTCTGGAACCAACTCCCCAGTAATGTTGTTGAAGCTGACACCCTGGGATCCTTCAAGAAGCTGCTTGATGAGATTCTGGGATCAATAAGCTACTAACAACCAAACGAGCAAGATGGGCCGAATGGCCTCCTCTCGTTTGTAAACTTTCTTATGTTCTACTGCAGAATCGTTAGTATTGAGGAGCAAAACGTGCATTACAAGGCAACATCAACAAAACTAATATAGCAGTTGCATATTTTTACTTAAGAATAATTTAAAAAATGACGTTGCTTGCAATGGGAGGGGTTGCATGGGCGCACACATATGCTTCACTTGGCAATATGATAGATTGCAAAGTTTATAATAGCGCTGTTTCTCTGTTTAGACAGCCCGCGGTGCAAGTCAGGCTCTGAGTCGAGCTGCGACGAGGCAGCGGGGCTGCAGAAGAAGCAGAGGAGGCAGCGCACGCACTTCACCAGCCAGCAGCTACAGGAGCTGGAGAGCACCTTCCAGATCAACCGCTACCCGGACATGAGCGCACGGGAGGAGATCGCAGCCTGGACCAGCCTGAGCGAGGCCAGAGTCAGGGTGAGCCGCGTTTCCACTGCACCCTCCCGTCCCGCGCCGGCACACCCACCCACAGATCTCAAAGAAAGAATTCGGGTTTGTTTAGGTTTCGGTTTGGAGAAAACTACTCTGGAGGTCTGGGTTCCAGTCTGGGGGGCTAGGTGGCGCTAACGGGTTAATGTTAATGCACTGGAGACAAAACTTTTCCACACGGGTGCACTAGAAGGACAGCGCACAAGGAGATTCAGTGAATTGCTCAGGGTCTCACACACACACACACACACACACACACTGACACACATACACACACACACACACAGTGCCCCAGTCCTATGCTGCTGCAGTTTATTTTTCTAATCCCAGTGGAACAGATTTGCAGTTGGCCTCTGTTTTTTTAACCATTTTTGGTTCAGTATCTGGGAAAACTACAAAGCGGTATTTAATTCAATGTATTAATGTAACATTATTGCATGCAACTTTATGAAGCAAAAATGAATTAATTCTATAGGGTGTTGCAAAACTTTTGGCCACAGCAGTTGTCAGCAGTTGCTTCTCTTGCACCCCCCCCCCCCCCCCCCCTCCCCCCCCCCCCCCCCCCCTCCCCCCCCCCCACCCCCTGCAGTCTGTAACATTGGGGGAATCCTTAAACCTTTGCACTACTAAGTCCTTTGGAAGAAACAGTGCCTTTGTCTTGTTTGAAGTCAGTGCTAACCGTCAATGAAAAGAAACCATTATATATTCCACTCTCTCACTCACCCACACACCTATTCACCTGGGCGGGGCGGCTTATTGAACGAGCCAGAACATCTCCGTGCGCAGGAGGAGGTCACACCCCTTCAAGGTACAGCATGAACCCCTAATAAACAACCCGACTGTTTACTTAAACGCCTCGCTGCCCTTCTGGAGGGGATCCAGTTGTCGTTTTTCACTGCATTTTGGCAGCGTTTGGACCGCCAATCTCAGGAGAGTCATCCAGGTGTTTTTTTTTTGTTTTTTTTGTGGAATTTGAAGATTATTTTTGGCATCCTGGATAGATCTTATTGTAGCACAGCAATTAGCAATACAGCACCCCACCCCCGGATTTGACATGAATTCTGTGTGCTTATTATTATTAATAATAATAATAATAATAATAATAATAATAATAATAATAATAATAATAATAATAATACAACCCCTGTCCTGATTTATTTGTTTCTGTTTGTTTTCTCAGGTTTGGTTCAAGAACCGCAGAGCGAAATGGATGAAGAAAGAACGACACCAGCCGGCGGACGTCTGCAAGCCCGGATTCAGCTCCCAGTTCAACGGACTGGTTTCGCCTTATGACGACATGTGCGCCGGATACTCCCCGTACAGCAACTGGGCCGCCAAGAGTTTCCATAGCAACAGCCTTCCGACCAAACCCGGCTTCCCATTTTTCAATCCCGGGAACGTGAACGCGCTCCCGACGCAGCCGCTGTTCCAGCCCCAGGCCCCGATTCCCCCCTCCCTCGCCGCCGGTGTGTCCGCTTTGCCGGCCCCGGTTACCGCGGGACTGGGGTCTGCGCTCAGCTCGGCAGTCACCTCATCCCCGTACGGAACCACCGCGTCTCCTTACCTGTACGGCAGAGACCCGACGTGCGGCTCCGGCTTGGCTAACCTGAGGCTGTGCGCCAAGCAGCACCCGCCTTTCGGATACGGACTGCTGCCGAACCAAGCGCCCAGCCTGAACCCGTGTGAATACAGTATGGACCGGCCCCTATAGGAAACAGCGTCATACAGAAGAGGCGGACTTATGCTTTTGTATTTTCTAGCATCGATATTATTATTTCATTAAAAAAAATAAACGAATTGCAGGTTTTAATTGAGCAGTTTCAGTTTTTCTAGGGAAGCACTACTATCGGGGCGGAGGTGTGTGTTGCCCGATAACTTCACTCAGACTACAGGCTCTGGCCAAACGTGTAGCATCACCTAGAATTTTAGGACTCAGACATAATTTGTAAAAAAAATAAAATAAAATAAAATAAATAAATAACTATATGAACATAATTTACATCATGCAATCAAAGAAACCACAACATGATATACCATAATGGTATTACAGTATTATTTCATGTTGGATTCCTTTTTTTTAAATGTGTCAGTTTTCCGTTAAGTATATAGGAAAACTATGCAGCAGTGTGCAATTCAATATGTTAACAAGAGAACATTATTCAGCAGCTTTCACTGGACTCTATGAAGCTGAGGGAGTTCATTCTATATAGAGGGTGTGCAATTCAATATGAAGAACAAGGGAACATTATTCAGCAGCTTTCACTGGACTCTATGAAGCTGAGGGAGTTCATTCTATATAGAGGGGGTGCAATTCAATATGAGAACAAGGGAACATTATTCAGCAGCTTTCACTGGACTCTATGAAGCTGAGGGAGTTCATTCTATAGAGAGGGGGTGCAATTCAATATGTTAACAAGGGAACATTATTCAGCAGCTTTCACTGGACTCTATGAAGCTGAGGGAGTTCATTCTATATAGAGGGGGTGCAATTCAATATGTTAACAAGGGAACATTATTCAGCAGCTTTCACTGGACTCTATGAAGCTGAGTGAGTTCATTCTATATAGAGGGGGTGCAATTCAATATGTTAACAAGGGAACATTATTCAGCAGCTTTCACTGGACTCTATGAAGCTGAGGGAGTTCATTCTATATAGAGGGGGTGCAATTCAATATGTTAACAAGAGAACATTATTCAGCAGCTTTCACTGGACTCTATGAAGCTGAGGGAGTTCATTCTATATAGAGGGGGTGCAATTCAATATGTTAACAAGGGAACATTATTCAGCAGCTTTCACTGGACTCTATGAAGCTGAGGGAGTTCATTCTATATAGAGGGGGTGCAATTCAATATGTTAACAAGGGAACATTATTCAGCAGCTTTCATTGGAGTGATTACTGGTGACAGAGAACATTTGTTCCTGCTTATTTTTTTATAACAAAGTAGTCTTTCTTTGCATATGTCTATAACCATGCACTTTCAACTAAAACCTTAACTTTAAGACTACTTTACAGAACCCCAACCCCAACCCCAAACCTGCACCATCCAGTCAGTCCCCCAACCCTAGTCCACACTAGTCCACATGTTGCTAGAAAAATGTAGAAAGCTATATTTTTTGTAGAAAGTGACGTGTAAGCTACAGGTTTCAGGCAATTCTGCTGCAAACAACTGTATCAAAGGAATGTTGATTCTGTAGATGCAACATTACATCATAGAATAAATTAGCCAATGAAAGTGCTGTAAAAGGTCATGTGACTAAAACAAAACACCTTACAATATCCATCACTGCCTCCGCATTGGTTTTCTCCACCAAAGTTTTTTTGCCAGCCAGCCGGCGAAGAAGCTAGTCACATGACTTTACATCTCTTTCATTGGCTGGTGTATTCTATGACGTAATGCTGCGTCTACGAAAATCAACAGTCCTTTTGATACAGTTGCTTGCAACAAAGTTGCCTGAAACCTGTAGCTTGCACGTCACTTCCTACAAAAAATGCACAGCTTTCAACATTTTTCTAGCAACATGTAGATTAGTGTCCCCTCGGCTTTAAGTCGTCCCATACTTGACATGACGTTCCACTTGCGATTTTCTGCCATCTAGTGGTTTAAAATGTCAATGCATGTAAACTTTCTTGGTATTGCGACAAACCGACAGATGGCGCTGCTGAGCACTCCCATTGCACACAATGGGAGTGACTGGCTCACGAGTGGATTTCATGCGAGCTCGGATGGGGGGGATTAGCGAGTTATACAGCCAGGGCTGGGCGGTTCAGTTGATTAAGAGAATCCTTAATAAAGCCTCAACTGCTTTCTTTTATTGCACAAAAACAACACGGAGCAGGAAGATGCGGAACAGAACCGCTAGACAGCTGCTCCCAGTGTTTAACACCATATCAAACTCATGTGTATTCATCTTTATTATCAGAAAAAAACAATCCTAAATTAAACCATTCAATAACCGCACAAAAACATGCACCCCATTTAAACAGTGATATACATTCAATATGTGTTAAAATCACACCCTCGTGATTCACGTCACCACACCAAACAGCCCAGAGTGTTTGGAACAGAGCCTAGCTATGCACTCATTTATAATACCAGTGTTACTGATATTTCCCTATAAATCCTATTCTTAACGCTATGATTACAGGCTGCTGCTGACGACAGTACTGCATGGAAACCTCTGGGTGTGAGAAGGGAAAGGGAGAGAGGAGAGAGCGGGAGAGAGGTAGAGAGGGAGAGAGAGGAGGAGGAGAGAGGAGAGAGAGAGGAGAGAGAGGGAAAGGGAGAGAGGAGAGAGGCAGAGATCCAGTCTACTACCCGGAGAGAGGACCTTTAAGAGAGAGGGGAGAGAGGTAGAGAGAGAGAGAGAGGAGGAGGAGAGAGAGAGAGAGAGAGAGAGGGGGAGAGAGAGAGAGAGAGCGAGAGAGAGAGAGAGAGAGAGAGAGAGAGGAGAGAGAGGAGGAGGAGAGAGGAGAGAGAGAGGAGGAGAGAGAGGGAAAGGGAGAGAGGAGAGAGCGGGAGAGAGGTAGAGAGGGAGAGAGAGGAGGAGGAGAGAGAGAGAGAGAGAGGAGGAGAGAGAGAGAGAGGAGAGAGAGGGAGAGAGAGAGGGGAGAGAGAGGGAGAGAGGAGAGAGAGAGGAGGAGGAGAGAGGGAAAGGGAGAGAGGAGAGAGAGAGAGGAGAAGAGGGAAAGGGAGACAGAGAAGAGAGAGGGAGAGGGAGGAGAGAGGGAGAGAGAGGGAGCAGAGAAGGGACAAGCACAAAGACATTATATTAGTTCTTTATTTTATATTGGCGTGTAAGCTCCCCAATGACGTCATTAGCAGCCCACCTGCTTTTAGAAACGTGTGTGTTACGTCATCAGGAGCTGGGCGTGGCGGAGCCGTGTTTATTATTATAGGAGAGAGAGGCTCGTGATTGTAAAAGAAAAAAAGATATAAATATACAAATTCACCCGGGGATTTAAAAAGAAACCAGTCGAGTAGTTTGAATAGATTTCTTTTATTTATTTATATTTGGGGGGGGGGGGGGGGGGGGGGGTATATTTTATTTTTGATTTAAAGAATTTCTGGAAACAGGATTGGATTCTGCAGCACTAGAAAGACATCGTGTTATAAAGCAAGCGACCGGGGAGGCAAATCGCCCCGGGACAACAGCGATAGGACCCGGGAACAAACCACGGTAACCGTCTCAGAATGCATGCACTTATATGACACGCACTCGAGTGCTCGCACGGTCACTCAAGCCTGCAGAATTCAATGCATTGCAAGTGAGCATTGAAACTCACACTTATAAAAAAAAATAAAAAAAATCCAGTTATATTGCGGTGTGCTTTCACAGTTGGTGTTTGATAATAATAATAATATTAATAATAGAATCACCATCAATATGTAGCTCTCACTTTCGTGTTAGAGACCGGCTGTCCCTCGCGTTTCTATTAATTTGTCATGCCAGTATAATCCCTCCAATGTGTTCCTCTGTGTATTAGGATCTCGATGGAGGTTTGCTTCAATTTTGAACAGGGATGGAACAAAGACCAGGACTGGACAGCCTTCCTGGACCGTGATTCGCCACACCTGGATGAAGGCACAGTGGCCGACCCCGGTCCTGACCTGGGGGAGCCTCTGTGTGGCTGCTGGTTTTCATTCCATCCCAGCTTTCAGTTATTGAACCAGACCCTTCCTTGAACTGATAATGTGCTTTTAATGAGACCTTTTTACTTGTTCTCAGCTCTTACATAGATTTCAAGTTGGCTGTAACATTTTATCAGTAACTCTGCAACTGTCTAAGAGCTGAATTCTCCTGGTATCAATCCCTTTGCTTTAGCCACTGGACCACCAAGCAAAGAGCTTATCATGTTGTCTTTGAAATGAGTAAAAAAAAAAAAAACATTTCAAGTGTTTGCTGTGAATTCCTCCGGCAGGGAGAGCGAGCGGCGCTGAAGGGGTCCCTGCAGTTCAGCGTTCCCTCCCCAATGCCTCACTGGGAAAGCCAGCCCGCTGCATACTGGTCCTGCACTCCCAGTTCAGAGGGAATGGGAACGGCGGGGCTGGCTCGAACGATGGCGGGGCTGCGTGCCAGCTCTTCGGACCCCCCTCCTGCTCTGACGCCCCCCCTCCCAGCGGGCAGCGGGGCTGACACTGGTGGGCACTTTCGGTTTTAATGACATCACGAGCTGCATGAGGCGTAAGCATGGCGAGGTCCCTTAGAAATGTTTAACGCTGTGTTTTTGCACAGTGTTTTTGCACAGTGTTTTTGCACATTGTTTTTGCAGTTGTTCACTCATTACTGTGGGAAAATTTTCTAAGGGTTAATTTACCATGGTTTATTTATTAATATGCTTTACCAGACCTCTCTGTGCTTTACAATGCTTCCCTATGCTTTACCAGACCTCCCTGTGCTTTACAATGCAGACCCCTATGCTGTGCTTTACAATGCTTCCCTATGCTTTACCACACCTCTCTGTGCTTTACAATGCTTCCCTATGCTTTACCACACCTCTCTATGCTTTACAATGCTTCCCTATGCTTTACCAGACCTCTCTGTGCTTTACAATGCTTCCCTGTGCTTTACCAGACCTCTCTGTGCTGTATTACACTGTGCTGTGCTTTTACTACTAAATAATTACTTTTTTTTAAGGTCACAGGGGATATCAAGAATGGACCGACCCTTCCTTCTCCGGCCCAGCCCAGTTTACATGGAGACCGATGCAGTGCCGCCCCCTCTCTGCCCCGTGGGGCGCTGCAATTCCTGGGCTTTACAGATCCTCACAGCTTTACAATGCTTCCCTGTGCTTTACCAGACCTCTCTGTGCTTTACAATGCTTCCCTATGCTTTACCACACCTCTCTATGCTTTACAATGCTTCCCTATGCTTTACCAGACCTCTCTGTGCTTTACAATGCTTCCCTGTGCTTTACCAGACCTCTCTGTGCTGTATTACACTGTGCTGTGCTTTTACTACTAAATAATTACTTTTTTTTAAGGTCACAGGGGATATCAAGAATGGACCGACCCTTCCTTCTCCGGCCCAGCCCAGTTGCCATGGAGACCGAGCGCAGTGCCGCCCCCTCTCTGCCCCGTGGGGCGCTGCAATTCCTGGGCTGCAGATCCGCACAGCTCAGACTCACCGCCTGGGGGCAGCAGCGATCCAGACCAGGTGAGGAGCTGCGCGTGGACAATTTGTTATTTGGATTTGATTTTTTTTTTTTTTTTTTTTTTAACATCTCGTTTTCTTCCAGGCATTTCCCAAACCAAACTCGGGGACAGAATCGAAGTATGGATTGGATCCGGATTCGATTCCCAATGTGGTGAGTTCATATAATAATAATAATAATAATAAAAAAATCTAAATTATATTAATTCGCCACGTTACGGGGCGACCGAGCGAACTCTCTCTCTCTCTCTTTCTCTCAGGTGCAGGTTTTGCATGATGACGAGGAGTTGTGGGGGACGCAGTTCTTCGTCACGGACACTAGGGGGCAGCTTCCTCCTCTCTCCAGCACACACTGCACAGTGCAGGACCGGGGTAGGCTGGAACACAGAATTATAATATTAATAATAATTGCACTGATGCATTTTGTCATATAACTATCTCCTCTCTCTCCCCTCTCTCTCTCCGCTCATCCTCTCTTCTCTCCCCACTCCCGTCTCCCCCTCTCTCTCTCAGGCAACGCCAGCCCTCGATTCCTGCGCTGCACCTCCTACTCCTTCCCCAGCTCCCCTGAGGCGGCTCTCCTCTCCCAGCTTCCCCTAGCTGCCATCGTGCAGCCGCTGGCCAGGCTGGCTCCCGGGGAGGTGAGGCAGAGAGTACAGAGAGCCTTCGCACAGCTGTGGAGTCAGAGTTGTTATTGGAATTGCAATGAGACCACATATCTTCATCATTGTAATTATTAAATTAACATCAAGTCTCCCCCCCCCCCCCCCCCCCCCCCCCTCTTGCCCCCCCCCCACCTGTCTCGGACCTGGTTTGGGGGAAGTTGCCAGTACGCCTTGTCAACAGTTGTGGGGGCGCACATGAACCCCTTTATGGACTTCCAGGACTGTGGGACAGAGGTTCTACTGCCCCTTCTGTGCCTCGCTGTCTGAGGGATAAGCTCCGAAGTCTGACTGGGGTGGGGGGGGCTGTTTAAGAGCTGAGAACAATTAAAAAGCCCAGTTAAGCAAATGATCACTTCAATTAAGGGTCTAGCTAAACAATAACAGTGCGCAAGAGAGAAAGGATGTTTTCTGCGCTTGCCACCTAAAGAAGAGAATGCCCCTGTACAGTATTTACCAACACCACGACCGCAGTGGGAGGAGAGTGGATTGGTTGAGCCGTGCCGAGCTGTGCCGAGGCTCCTTCGAGGGGTCCAGGAGGGAGCCGCGCATTGGTCACGGATACATGGGAAATACGCAGGAGTTCCTGACAGTCTCCAAGGAATGAAAGATGAAGATTCCGATGGCAGGGTGTGGAGCGAAGACTCCCAGTTGCATCGTCAGGGTGCGTGTCAGGAATATCCGATAGGAATCAGACTCCTATTGCACGGCAATGTGATCCAGTCCAGGTTTTACTAGCAGCTTGATCAGCCCTCAGTGTGTCTAGCTAACAAGCTCAGGTGTGATTAAATTCCTAGGGATTGGCTCAGACTACTGTGCAGCGGGAGTCTCGTTGCCATCCCTGAATACTGGGGGCTGACTCTTTGTGTAATATGGTATAAGGTGATGCTTTAGGTCTTTATTAACGAGGGCTGTTTGTTGTGTGTCTTTGGTGGCTGTAAATTTCAGTAGAATATAATTCTGAAAACAAGTGAAAGAGGTCCTTGTCAGCACCTGTGTTTGTGTGGGAGGCTTGCTGGGTTAAAGAAAGGGGGCTTGATACCAGGGGGTTCAAATCCCCGGCTCAGCCACTGACTCGCTGTGTGAGACCCTGAGCGAGTCACTGAACCTCCTTGTGCTCCGTCCTTCAGACACAAAACAAGCGAGGTCCTATTGGAAGAGACTCTGCAGCAGCAGCGGTTGTTGATGAAGCAGAGTTCACCCCCCTGGTCTCTGTGAGTCGCTCTGGATAAAAGCATCTGCTGAATTACTGATTCATAATAATAATAATAATAATAATAATAATAATAATAATCACCTTCAGGAGGGCGGAGCACCAGCCTTCATCTTCCTCATTGATGTGTCTGTCCAAGCCGTCCAGCAGGGGACAGTCTCCCTGGTGTGTGAGGAACTCAGGACACTGCTGGACAAACTGCCCAGGTCAGCTGTGATCTGTCACCTGAAAAAAAATGGAAAAGTAATTATTTACTAGTAAAATCACAGCACAGTGTAATAAGCATTGTAATGCACAGAGAGGTGGTAAAGCATAGGGAAGCATTGTAAAGCACAGAGAGGCCCGGTAAAGCATAGGGAAGCATTGTAAAGCACAGGAGGTCTGGTAAAGCATAGGGAAGCATTGTAAAGCACAGAGAGGTCTGGTAAAGCAT
The DNA here is from genome assembly GCF_017654505.1 of Polyodon spathula. Lineage (NCBI taxonomy): Eukaryota > Metazoa > Chordata > Actinopteri > Acipenseriformes > Polyodontidae > Polyodon > Polyodon spathula. The sequence goes on along the minus strand of NC_054564.1, from coordinate 748,103 downwards.
AGGGAAGCATTGTAAAGCACAGAGAGGTCTGGTAAAGCATAGGGAAGCATTGTAAAGCACAGAGAGGCCCGGTAAAGCATAGGGAAGCATTGTAAAGCACAGAGAGGTCTGGTAAAGCATAGGGAAGCATTGTAAAGCACAGAGAGAAAGCACAGAGAGGTCCGGTAAAGCATAGGGAAGCATTGTAAAGCACAGAGAGGTCTGGTAAAGCATAGGGAAGCATTGTAAAGCACAGAGAGGTCTGGTAAAGCATAGGGAAGCATTGTAAAGCACAGAGAGGTCTGGTAAAGCACAGAGAGGTCTGGTAAAGCAGGGAAGCAAGCATTGGTAAAGCACAGAGAGAGGTCTGGTAAAGCATAGGCAAGCATTGTAAAGCACAGAGAGTTCTAGTAAAGCATATTAAAAACACACCCTGGTAAACTAACGTTTATAAAAGTTTCCCCTAGTAAAAGCATGTGTGTCGTGATGCTTATCACAGCTTGATCCATACTGTTCTGTGACATCAGTGTATCATTACCCTCTCTTCTTCTGATTGGTCGAAGGGATTCCGGGATGGATGAATCGGCGCTGAGCGTGGGGGTCGTGACCTACGACAGGACCCTGCACCTATACAGCTTAAGCCCCGCCCTGTCCCGCCCCCACATGCTGGTCGTCATGGAGATGGAAGATCTGGAGCTCCCCCTGGTGGAGGGGTTGCTGGTGCCTGTCAAGGACTGCAGGGACATCGTTGACAGGTCTGAGACACTAACACCGCGCTAGGGCTGGGCGTTCCATTGGGGCACTGACATCATCATCTCTGTGACATCACTGCAGTGACATCACTGCAGACTCTGTCTGTCTATCTATCTATCTGTCTATCTGTCTATCTATCTATCTATCTATCTATCTATCTATCTATCTATATGCCTGTCTGTCTGTCTATCTGATGACTTTGACGGTGACCCCATGGGTACTCCTGAAGACCGCTTCTGGTAGCGAAAGTTTAAGTTTGTGTTCACAGTGTCAAATGTTCATTAATGAGCAACACAATGAGAAGACGTTAAAAATGATGTCAAGCTGCTGCATTCGTATCTCAGAGAAACTGGAGAGGAACAGGAAATTAAAACAAGGTAAAGGAGATCATCCAGGTAACGGATAACGAGAACGCCTGCACAGCCCTGAAACACGAGGCTTAAAAAAACACCCTAGTGACCCGCTGAACCGCGTCTTCTTTAATATTAGAAAAAATAACAGACAGGCCTCTTCAGAGAGTTACAGGAAAACGATCCCATCTCGGGTCTCTGTGACAGTTTAGAAACTCAGCCTTCGCTCTCGTAGTCTATGACGTCACAGAAACCCTGGATGGAATTATTTTCCTGTAACTCACTGAAACCCATCTAGTGAAAGCAAAGCTGGGAATCCGACTCCTATTGCACAGCGGTGTGATCCAGTCCAGGTTTTACTAGCAGCTTGATCAGCCCCAGTGTGTCTAGGCAACAAGCTCAGGTGTGTCTGATTATTAAACTCCTAGAGAAAACAAGGCTGGGAATTAGACTCCTGTTGCGCAGCAGTGTCACAGCTTGATCAGCCCTGCTGTGTTTATAGATAACAAGCTGCATTAACTGAACTTTGCTAGAAGCGATCACATTATTGATTGATTTTGTTTTTGAAAGCAGCATTCATTCCGCTGCCCCCCCCCGCCATATCTAAACCTCTGTGTCCCTTCCTCCCCCCTAGTCTGCTGGCTCAGATCCCGTCGCTCTTCGCTGACACCCAGGAGGCGGTGGTGGTATTTGAACCCGTGTTGCAGGCCGGCGTGCAGCTACTGAAGGTGAGGCACACAGCGAGAGGCTGGGGGAGTGACGTGGGTTAATTCAATCAATTTAATAACCCCCTCCCACCCCCTGCCTTTCTCTCTCTCTCTCTCTCAGGACACTGGCTGTCCAGGGAAGCTGCTGGTTTTTCACACCACGCCCCCTGCTGGAGGCAGTAAGCCTGGCAACAGGACGGACTCCGGGATCTTTGGCGCAGCCAAGAACAAGGTAACAAACCAGACTGTCAGCAAGGTCTGCTTCCTGACGGCCATTCCTTTGAGAGTGTGAGCTTTCAAAAAATAAATAGCGAAAAAGATCCCTCTCTCTCCCATCCACCTCCATCTCTCTCTCTCTCTCTCTCTCTCTCTCTCTCTCTCTCTCTCTCTCTCTCTCTCTCTCTCTCTCTCTCTCCTCTCTCTCCTCCCTCTCTCTCTCTCTTCTCCCTCCTCTCCCCTCTCTCCTCTCCTCTCCCCTCTCCCTTCTCCCCTCTCTCTCGCTCACTCCGGTCCCTCCTCCCGTGTCTCAGTCTGTGTTCCAGCCCCGTGACTCCTGTGTCTCCGTGGCTGAGTTCTGTGTGTCTCAGGGCTGCAGCGTGGACCTCTTCCTGTTCTCACAGGAACCTGTGGGCATGGCCTCGCTGGTACATGCCTCCGACGTCAGCGGGGGTGGAGTCTACATGTACAGCAGCTTGCAGGTAGCATCAAATAATCTATTATTATCCAATATATTATTATTATTATTAGTATTATTATTATTATTATTATTATTATTATTATTATTATTGTATTATTATTATTATTATTATTATCCAAGGCGACTCGCACAGGTGTTCCAGGGCAGTGCAGGGTTACAATGCAAGCTTCATATTTAAACACAGTGTAGTTTACAGTAAGTGCAATAATACTAACACTGCTAGAATACAATATGAACTAGGATGCAGCCAGTCAGGATCACAGCAAGTTATATCTGCAGTGACAGATTAGCAGTGCAATAGTGCAAGGATAGCGCATCAGCTGAGGATCCAGTAAGGTGGTGCTGAGGTCAGAGAGTCCAGTGCAGAGCAGGACAGACAGACAGAATAGTTTTATAACATGGTTTATAAACAATTACAATTATAATTACAGAGTGAGCATGTTAATGGAGGGAGCTGTTCATGTGACTTTTCAGTGTAATTGCAATTACTGTAGTGTAATTTCCAAATAATTGAACAAGATACTTTCCCGCTGTCACTGCGATTGGAATTCTGATTGTCACTAACTCCCCTGTCTGAGGGACACTCTGAATTTTCCCAGGAGGAGGCAGACCGGGAGCGGTTCCGAATGGACCTGCGGAGAAATTTCCGGAGAGAGATCGGGTTTGATGCCGTGATGAAGATCCATGTCAGTAAAGGTAGAATTGGTTTTCCTTTTACCTTCAGAACTGTCGTGTGTTTCAATAAAAGGTTCTGTGCTTTAACTGTACAAGCACAGCAAAATAACTACAACGAAACACAGAGAGGTCTGGTAAAGCATAGGGAAGCATTGTGAAGCACAGAGAGGTCTGGTAAAGCATAGGGAAGCATTGTAAAGCACAGAGAGGTGTGGTAAAGCATAGGGAAGCATTGTAAAGCACAGAGAGGTCTGGTAAAGCATAGGGAAGCATTGTAAAGCACAGAGAGGTCTGGTAAAGCATAGGGAAGCATTGTAAAGCACAGAGAGGTCTGGTAAAGCATAGGGAAGCATTGTAAAGCACAGAGAGGTCTGGTAAAGCATAGGGAAGCATTGTAAAGCACAGAGAGGTCTAGTAAAGCATATTAAAAAACATGGCAAACCATTATGGATATAAGACTCCTATTGCACTGCAGTTTCACCCAGTCCAGGTTTTACTAGCAGCTTGATCAGCCCACAGTGTGTCTAGCTAACAAGCTCAGGTGTGTCTTGTTAAGCTCATAGTAAAGCCAGGAATGCAATGGGGGGGGAGGGTCTCATTCCCATCCCTGATTCCTGTGGTAGATGCACAGTGGAGCCATGGGGAAAGCATGGGTTGAATTCTTCCAGTGGGACATCTCCTCTCTGCTTTCTTCTGTTTCAGGTCTGATGGTGTCTGGCTGCTTCGGGCCCCTGAGCGTGGGGACTGGGGGTCCCAGCGAGCTGACCCTGGGAGCCATCGACTCGGACAAGGCCTTCGCTGTGGAATTCACTCACCAGAGCCAGCTGGACCCGGAGAGGGGGGTGGTGATCCAGGTAACACAGGGGAGGTGATAGAGGGGGGGTATAGTTGTGTTCGGGTGGAGTTGAGGATGGGGTTGGGGGTGTGGTTGAGGATGGGGTTGGGGGTGGGGTTGAGGGTGTGGTTGGGGGTGTGGTTGATGATGGGGTTGAGGGTGTGGTTGAGGGTGTGGTTGAGGGTGGGGTTGAGGGTGTGGTTGAAGGTTGGGGTTGAGGATGGGGTTGGGGGTGTGGTTGAGGGTGGGGTTGAGGATGGGGTTGGGGGTGTGGTTGGGGGTGTGGTTGATGATGGGGTTGAGGGTGTGGTTGAGGGTGTGGTTGAGGGTGTGGTTGAGGGTGTGGTTGAGGGTGTGGTTGAGGGTGTGGTTGAAGGTGGGGTTGAGGGTGTGGTTGGGGGTGTGGTTGATGATGGGGTTGAGGGTGTGGTTGAGGGTGTGGTTGAGGATGGGGTTGGGGGTGTGGTTGGTGGTGGGGTTGGAGGTGGGGTTGAGGATGGGGTTGGAGGTGTGGTTGGGGTGTGGTTGATGGGGGTTGGTGGTATGGTTGAGGGTGTGGTTGAGGGTGGGGTTGAGGGTGTGGTTGAGGGTGTGGTTGAGGATGGGGTTGGGGGTGTGGTTGAGGGTGGGGTTGAGGGTGGGGTTGAGGGTGTGGTTGAAGGTGGGGTTGAGGATGGGGTTGGGGGTGTGGTTGAAGGTGGGGTTGAGGATGGGGTTGAGGGTGTGGTTGGTGGTGTGGTTGATGATTGGGTTGAGGGTGTGGTTGAGGGTGTGGTTGAGGGTGTGGTTGGGGGTGTGGTTGATGGTGGGGTTGGGGGTGTGGTTGGAGGTGGGGTTGAGGGTGTGGTTGAGGGTGTGGTTGGTGGTGTGGTTGAGGATGGGGTTGAGGGTGTGGTTGAGGGTGTGGTTGAGGGTGTGGTTGAGGGTGTGGTTGGTGGTGGGGTTGGGGGTGTGGTTGGGGGTGGGGTTGAGGATGGGGTTGGCGGTGTGGTTGAAGGTGGGGTTGAGGATGGGGTTGAGGGTGTGGTTGAAGGTGGGGTTGAGGATGGGGTTGGGGGTGTGGTTGAAGGTGGGGTTGAGGATGGGGTTGGGGGTGTGGTTGGTGGTGTGGTTGATGATTGGGTTGAGGGTGTGGTTGAGGGTGTGGTTGAGGGTGTGGTTGGGGGTGTGGTTGGTGGTGGGGTTGGGGGTGTGGTTGGAGGTGGGGTTGAGGATGGGGTTGGCGGTGTGGTTGGGGGTTGGTTTCTTAACCCTGTGTATCTTTATTCCCAGGAAGTTCAGTAAGTAAAAAAAATGTCATTACATCAATTCCAAACCCCCCCCCCCCCGCAGTGTGCCTTGTCCTACACCGCCCCTAGTGGCCAGAGAAGGACCCGGGTCCACACCCTGTCTCTGAACTGCTCCTGCCACCTGGTGGACACTTTCAGGAACAGCCAGGCAGAGACTCTTCTAACCTACTACTGTAAGAAGGGTGAGTGCGGCCGGGGGGTGGAGAGGAGCAGAATGCACTACAAACCGTGCTGAAGACAGCTCCGTTTCTATGAAATTGCCCGGGAGTTGCAAAGCATTTATTGTGTTATGAATGTTTTTTCGCTGTCTGTTTTTCACACTGTCCCTGTTTCTCTGTCCTTCCTGTCTGTGTCCCACTGGTCTCCCTGTCTCACTGTCCCCTGGTCTGTCTGTCTCTGTCTCTCCAGTGTACTCGGCTGTGCTGTACTCCTCCCCTCTCTCTCTCCGTGACACCCTGCTCTCTCAGCTCACTCGCACCCTGGCCAGCTACCGACAGCACGGCTCCACCAGCATCGTGTCGGCAGGGCAGGTAAGAGGACGTCCTGTCCCAGAATCAGCACTCAGTCTCGCACACTCACACCCACACTCACACTCTCGCACACTCACACTCACACTCTCGCACACCCACACTCACATCCCTGAAAAAGACACTGAGAAATACTTCTAGTGGAAACATTTACCATTGAATGTAAGTTTGTGTCAGTGTTTGTGTGTTCTCAGTGCAGTACAGTGTTTGTGTATTCTCAGTGCAGTACAGTGTTTGTGTGTTCTCAGTGCAGTACAGTGTTTGTGTGTTCTCAGTGCAGTGTCAGTGTTTGTGTGTTCTCAGTGCAGTGTCAGTGTTTGTATGTTCTCAGTGCAGTGTCAGTGTTTGAGTGTTCTCAGTGTAGTACAGTGTTTGTGTATTCTCAGTGCAGTGTCAGTGTTTGTGTATTCTCAGTGCAGTACAGTGTTTGTGTGTTCTCAGTGCAGTGTGTTTGTGTGTTCTCAGTGCAGTGTCAGTGTTTGTGTGTTCTCAGTGCAGTGTCAGTGTTTGTGTATTCTCAGTGCAGTATGTTTGTGTGTTCTCAGTGCAGTGTCAGTGTTTGTGTGTTCTCAGTGCAGTGTCAGTGTTTGTGTGTTCTCAGTGTAGTACAGTGTTTGTGTGTTCTCAGTGCAGTGTCAGTGTTTGTGTGTTCTCAGTGCAGTGTCAGTGTTTGTGTGTTCTCAGTGCAGTGTCAGTGTTTGTGTATTCTCAGTGCAGTGTCAGTGTTTGTGTATTCTCAGTGCAGTGTCAGTGTTTGTGTGTTCTCAGTGCAGTGCAGTGTTTGTGTGTTCTCAGTGCAGTGTCAGTGTTTGTGTATTCACAGTGCAGTGTCAGTGTTTGTGTATTCTCAGTGCAGTGTTGTTTGTGTGTTCTCAGTGCAGTGTCAGTGTTTGTGTGTTCTCAGTGTTCTCAGTGCAGTGTCAGTGTTTGTGTGTTCTCAGTGCAGTACAGTGTTTGTGTATTCTCAGTGCAGTGTCAGTGTTTGTGTGTTCTCAGTGCAGTGTCAGTGTTTGAGTGTTCTCAGTGCAGTGTCAGTGTTTGTGTGTTCTCAGTGCAGTGTCAGTGTTTGTGTATTCACAGTGCAGTGTCAGTGTTTGTGTGTTCTCAGTGCAGTGCAGTGTTTCTGTGTTCTCAGTGCAGTGCAGTGTTTCTGTGTTCTCAGTGCAGTGCAGTGTTTCTGTGTTCTCAGTGCAGTGCAGTGTTTCTGTGTTCTCAGTGCAGTGCAGTGTTTCTGTGTTCTCTGGGCAGTGCAGTGTTTCTGTGTTCTCTGGGCAGTGCAGTGTTTCTGTGTTCTCAGTGCAGTGCAGTGTTTCTGTGTTCTCAGTGCAGTGCAGTGTTTCTGTGTTCTCTGGGCAGTGCAGTGTTTCTGTGTTCTCTGGGCAGTGCAGTGTTTCTGTGTTCTCTGGGCAGTGCAGTGTTTCTGTGTTCTCAGTGCAGTGCAGTGTTTCTGTGTTCTCTGTGCAGTGCAGTGTTTCTGTGTTCTCTGGGCAGTGCAGTGTTTCTGTGTTCTCTGGGCAGTGCAGTGTTTCTGTGTTCTCTGTGCAGTGCAGTGTTTCTGTGTTCTCTGGGCAGTGCAGTGTTTCTGTGTTCTCTGTGCAGTGCAGTGTTTCTGTGTTCTCTGTGCAGTGCAGTGTTTCTGTGTTCTCTGTGCAGTGCAGTGTTTCTGTGTCTCTCTCCAGTGTTTCTGTGTTCTCAGTGCAGTGCAGTGTTTCTGTGTTCTCAGTGCAGTGCAGTGTTTCTGTGTTCTCGTCTATCAGTGAACTGTGTTTCTGTGTTCTGAGGAAGAGTGAGGTCCTGCTGCCGGGTCCTCACAGCACGCTGAGTGACAGAGTCTTCCAGCGCAGCCTCGTTGTCGCCATGGACACCGCCGAGACCGCCGCCCACTTCTACCCCAGGCTCCTCCCCCTGGTGAGTCACAATGCAGGAGGGAGTCTCTCTCGCTCTCTGTTTCTCTCAGCTGGTGCTGCCCCAGTTCCTGAAGGTCCTGCCCGTCTATCTGAACTGCCTGAGGAAGAGTGAGGTCCTGCTGCCGGGTCCTCACAGCACGCTGAGTGACAGAGTCTTCTCTCTCAGCTCGTTGTCGCCATGGACACCGCCGAGACCGCCGCCCACTTCTACCCCAGGCTCCTCCCCCTGGTGAGTCTGCAGGAGGGAGTCTCTCTCGCTCTCTGTTTCTCTAACTCCCTTTGTATCTCTCTCTTTCTCTCCCTGTGTCTCTATGTGTTTCTCTCTCCCTGTCATGAGGAGGGGAGAGACCGGACAAAAGACGCCGCTAGAGAGAGCAGAGGACCTCCAGCGCGAGCGAGACAAAGATCCCAGAGAAGGCCAGACCAAGAGCAGAGGCGGGCCCGGCTCTTTCTCCTCCCATCTCTCTCCTCTGGAGGGAGTCACTCTGATCCCTTGACGGTGGAAACAGTGGGAGAAGCGTCAGAGCGGAGCCTGGCGCACTCGTTGGTCGTTCCTGGGAGTTTCAGTTTTATCTCTCTCTCTCTCTCTCTCTCTCTCTCTGTTTCTCTCTGTGTCTCTCTCTCCCTCTGCCCTGTCTCTCTCCCCATCTCTCTCTCTCTCTCTCTCTCCCCACTGTCTCGGTGCCCCAGCCCGTGTCTGGCCAGCCCTTGTCAGCAGTGCGATGTTCTCAGCGCAGTCTGGTCCCCGACCGCGTGTTCCTGGCAGAGGACGGGCGGGGTCTCTTCCTGTGGGTGGGTGGCTGTGTGTCCCCCCAGCTGGTGCAGAGCCTCTTCAACGTGCCCTCCTTCCAAGACCTGCGCTGCGGAGCGGTGAGCAGACCAGCGCTGGAAACAGCCTCACACCCTTGCACGCCCACAGCACGCTCACAGCACAGTCACAGCACACTCACAGCACAGCCTCACACCCACAGCACACTCACAGCACACTCACAGCACACTCACAGCACACCCACAGCACACCACAGCACACTCACAGCACACTCACAGCACACTCACAGCACACTCACAGCACACCACACACACACACAGCACACCCACAGCACACTCACAGCACACTCACAGCACACTCACAGCACACCCACAGCACACCCACAGCACACTCACAGCACACTCACAGCACAGCCTCACACCCACAGCACACTCACAGCACAGCCTCACGCCCACAGCACACTCACAGCACACTCACAGCACACTCACAGCACACTCACAGCACAGCCTCACACCCATAGCACACTCACAGCACACCCACAGCACACTCACAGCACACTCACAGCACAGCCTCACACCCACAGCACACTCACAGCACACTCACAGCACAGCCTCACACCCACAGCACACTCACAGCACACTCACAGCACAGCCTCACACCCACAGCACACTCACAGCACACTCACAGCACAGCCTCACACCCATAGCACACTCACAGCACACTCACAGCACACTCACAGCACAGCCTCACACCCACAGCACACTCACAGCACACTCACAGCACACTCACAGCACACTCACACCCACAGCACACTCACAGCACACTCACAGCACACTCACAGCACAGCCTCACACCCACAGCACACTCACAGCACACTCACAGCACAGCCTCACACCCACAGCACACTCACAGCACACTCACAGCACAGCCTCACACCCACAGCACACTCACAGCACACTCACAGCACAGCCTCACACCCACAGCACACTCACAGCACACTCACAGCACAGCCTCACACCCACAGCACACTCACAGCACACTCACAGCACAGCCTCACACCCACAGCACACTCACAGCACACTCACAGCACAGCCTCACACCCATAGCACACTCACAGCACACTCACAGCACAGCACAGCCACACACCACAGCACACTCACAGCACACTCACAGCACAGCCTCACACCCACAGCACACCCACAGCACACTCACAGCACACTCACAGCACAGCCTCACGCCCACAGCACACTCACAGCACACTCACAGCACAGCCTCACACCCACAGCACACTCACAGCACACTCACAGCACAGCCTCACGCCCACAGCACACTCACAGCACACTCACAGCACAGTCCTCAGCACACCACAGCACACTCAGCACAAGCACACAGAATTTAACATGGACACATTACAGCCTCACAGTCTCTCACACCAGTCTTGCACACCAGTTCACTCAGAGCCTTGCTCACACACACACAGCACAGCCTCACAGTGCTGCAGCCTGACTGCATTGCACACTATGTATGCTTTCTGCGCTCGTTCTCACTCTCTCTTCATGTCCCCCCCCCCTCCCCCCAGTGCTCCCTGCCTCTCCTGGACACCCCCCTGTCCCGCAGCGTGAGGGGAGCCATCCAGACTCTGCAGGAACACAGAGCGCGACACATGAAGGTAAAACACAGGCACCTCTTACAAGCATGCTTTAAAAAAAAAAAAAAAAAAAAAATTGTTCAACTTGCTTCAAAATGCTTTTTTTTCAATTTGAATTTGTAAAACCCACTTTTGGAACATTAATATTCTCTCTCTCCCTCCACCTCTATCATTCTCTCCCTCCACCTCTATCATTCTCTCTCTCCCTCCACCTCTATCATTCTCTCTCTCCACCTCTGTCATTCTCTTTCCCTCCACCTCTATCATTCTCTCTCTCTCCACCTCTGTCATTCTCTCTCCCTCCACCTCTATCATTCTCTCTCTCTCCACCTCTGTCATTCTCTCTCTCCACCTCTATCATTCTCTCTCCCTCTACCTCTATCATTCTCTCTCTCTCCACCTCTATCATTCTTTCTCTCCATCTCTATCATTCTCTCTCCACCTCTATCATTCTCTCTCCCGCCACCTCGATCATTCTCTTTCTCTATCATTCTCTCTCTCAGTTGTTTCTTGTGAAGCAGGGTGAAGAGTCTGAGGCTGTGTTCCGGCGCCTCCTGGTGGAGGATAGGAGCCCCAATGGCGGTGCATCGTACCCTGACTTCCTGTACCACGTGCACGTGTCCACGCTGCAGCTGCTCACATGAACGCCACACACCCCAGGGCAACGCCAGTGCCAACTACAGCAGCGCCGGAAGAGATTGAAATTAAAATCAAATCTTTGTTCCATTACAATTGCGCTCCACTAATTACATGCGAGAAGGTGGGAGTGAGTGTGTGCTTGAGTCTGGGAGTGACGGTGAGTGTGTGCTTGAGTCAGGGAGTGACGGTGAGTGTGTGCTTGAGTCTGGGAGAGTGTTTTCGTGAAAGTGTGTGCTTACGTCAGGGTGAGTGTGTGTGCTTGAGACTGGGGGTGATAGTGAGGTGTGTGCTTGAGTCTGGGAGTCAGAGTGTGCGAGTGATAGTGAGACAGTGTGTGCTTGAGTCAGAGTGAGTGTGTTGAGTCTGGGTGTGAGTGTGTGTTGAGTGGGTATGAGAGTGTGTTGAATGTGGTTGGGAGTGTGTTGAGTCTGGGTGTGGGAGTGTGTTGAATGGGTGTGAGAGTGTGTTGAGTGTGGTTGGGAGTGTGTGTTGAGTCTGGGTGTGAGAGTGTGTTGAGTGTGGTTGGGAGAGTGTGTTGAGTGTGGTTGGGAGTGTGTGCTTGAGTCTGGGTGTGAGAGTGTGTTGAGTGTGGTTGGGAGTGTGTGCTGAGTCTGGGTGTGAGAGTGTGTTGAGTCTGGGTGTGAGAGTGTGTGAGAGTGAGTCTGGGTGTGAGAGTGTGTTGAGTGTGGGTGGGAGTGTGTGCTGAGTCTGGGTGTGAGAGTGTGTTGAGTCTGGGTGTGAGCGTGTGTTGAGTGTGGTTGGGAGTGTGTTGAGTCTGGGTGTGAGAGTGTGTTGAGTGTGGTTGGGAGTGTGTGTTGAGTCTGGGTGTGAGAGTGTGTTGAGTGTGGTTGGGAGTGTGTGCTGAGTCTGGGTGTGAGAGTGTGTTGAGTGTGGTTGGGAGTGTGTTGAGTCTGGGTGTGAGAGTGTGTTGAGTGTGGTTGGGAGTGTGTTGAGTGTGGTTGTGAGTGTGTGTTGAGTGTGGGTGTGAGAGTGTGTTGAGTGTGGTTGGGAGTGTGTGTTGAGTCTGGGTGTGAGAGTGTGTTGAGTGTGGTTGGGAGTGTGTGTTGAGTCTGGGTGTGAGAGTGTGTTGAGTGTGGTTGGGAGTGTGTGCTGAGTCTGGGTGTGAGAGTGTGTTGAGTCTGGGTGTGAGAGTGTGTTGAGTCTGGGTGTGAGAGTGTGTTGAGTCTGGACACTAGCACACTAATACAAGGCATGAACACAAGTCCTTTGCACACAACTCCAGGTTTATTTACATGAAGAAAAAAAAACAGCAAAGTCTCCAACAGGCAGGCTTTACTGTAAGTGGTCGGAGATCTTGGTTCAGTTTCCCAGTTCAGTACTCGGGGGTGCAACATGAGCGCCCAGCTCCCTGTACCCACACCGTGCCTGCCCTGGGAGAGTCTGTCACCCTGTGCAACACACAGTCCAGCCCCCGCTCAGAGGTACTTATACAGTGCCCTCCCGTCCAGCGTCTGCACCTCCAACTTCACGGGACACTTGTAGAAGTGCAAGAGGATGGTCTTGCTGTACCCCAGCAGGAAGTAGAATTTCTGGGGCGCAGACTGCGAGCACGTTGCCGCGCTGCTTGATCACAACGTCGTTCGCCGTGCACCCGCGGAACGTACCCAAGATGAACTTGCAGGTGAACACGTCCTCCACGGTCTGCTTGGCAGCCCCCTCCTCTCCATCCAGGTTACCTGCAGGGGGGGGGGGGGGGGGGCGGTAGACATATAAGGGGCTCTGGGTTCCAGTGGTTAAAGAAAGGGGGCTCGATACTAGGAGGCCAGTGTTTACTGGGAGGGACTCACTGCTGTGCTGGGAGAGCCAGCCCTTGCGGTGTGTGATGAAGTGGGGTGGGTGGACCTGTTCGTACGTCACAGACCTGTCCCCTCAAACCTCGCAGCGCAGCAACATTCCCGCATAACACTTTCAAAGTGTTGCAGCGATCTCGCATCACACAGGGTGAGGCATGCCACGCACAGGCGGGGCGTGAACCCGGGACCTCCCGCACTGAAAAACAGCACCGATACCGCTGCACGGAAGAGGCGGCTCCTCTGCAAAGAGCGCATATCAAGCTTGAGTCACTCTGTGTGTGTGTGTGTGTGTGTGTGTGTGTGTGTGTAGGGCATCGTTGTCGGTACCGACGAGCGAGGGGGGGATGTCATATACTGTATGAGTTTGCAATATATATTATTATATTATTATTAATCATTATATTGACCTGCTTCAGTAAATTGCACACCATGTGTGTGTGTGTGTGTGTGTGTGTCGTGACTGCATCGTCTCTGTGTCGCAGTGCCAGCCAGCCTTTTCAGAGCCGCGCCGTGCTGTTCACAATCTGCACGGACAATCTGAGTGACGTCACGCAGCAGC
>NC_054564.1:697455-724955 GCF_017654505.1 Polyodon spathula | reverse complement strand
GCCCTGTCAATGCAATATCACTGCCTGCATTGTGAATGCGCCCGCGTTACACTGTAGCGAGCCCTGTCAATGCAATATCACTGCCTGCATTGTGAATGCGCCCGCGTTACACTGTAGCGAGCCCTGTCAATGCAATATCACTGCCTGCATTGTGAATGCGCCCGCGTTACACTGTAGCGAGACCGGTCAATGCAATATCACTGCCTGCATTGTGAATGCGCCCGCGTTACACTGTAGCGAGACCGGTCAATGCAATATCACTGCCTGCATTGTGAATGCGCCCGCGTTACACTGTAGCGAGCCCTGTCAATGCAATATCACTGCCTGCATTGTGAATGCGCCCGCGTTACACTGTAGCGAGCCCTGTCAATGCAATATCACTGCCTGCATTGTGAATGCGCCCGCGTTACACTGTAGCGAGCCCTGTCAATGCAATATCACTGCCTGCATTGTGAATGCGCCCGCGTTACACTGTAGCGAGCCCTGTCAATGCAATATCACTGCCTGCATTGTGAATGCGCCCGCGTTACACTGTAGCGAGCCCTGTCAATGCAATATCACTGCCTGCATTGTGAATGCGCCCGCGTTACACTGTAGCGAGCCCTGTCAATGCAATATCACTGCCTGCATTGTGAATGCGCCCGCGTTACACTGTAGCGAGTCCTGTCAATGCAATATCACTGCCTGCATTGTGAATGCGCCCGCGTTACACTGTAGCGAGCCCTGTCAATGCAATATCACTGCCTGCATTGTGAATGCGCCCGCGTTACACTGTAGCGAGCCCTGTCAATGCAATATCACTGCCTGCATTGTGAATGCGCCCGCGTTACACTGTAGCGAGCCCTGTCAATGCAATATCACTGCCTGCATTGTGAATGCGCCCGCGTTACACTGTAGCGAGACCTGTCAATGCAATATCACTGCCTGCATTGTGAATGCGCCCGCGTTACACTGTAGCGAGCCCTGTCAATGCAATATCACTGCCTGCATTGTGAATGCGCCCGCGTTACACTGTAGCGAGCCCTGTCAATGCAATATCACTGCCTGCATTGTGAATGCGCCCGCGTTACACTGTAGCGAGCCCTGTCAATGCAATATCACTGCCTGCATTGTGAATGCGCCCGCGTTACACTGTAGCGAGCCCTGTCAATGCAATATCACTGCCTGCATTGTGAATGCGCCCGCGTTACACTGTAGCGAGCCCGGTCAATGCAATATCACTGCCTGCATTGTGAATGCGCCCGCGTTACACTGTAGCGAGCCCTGTCAATGCAATATCACTGCCTGCATTGTGAATGCGCCCGCGTTACACTGTAGCGAGCCCTGTCAATGCAATATCACTGCCTGCATTGTGAATGCGCCCGCGTTACACTGTAGCGAGACCTGTCAATGCAATATCACTGCCTGCATTGTGAATGCGCCCGCGTTACACTGTAGCGAGCCCTGTCAATGCAATATCACTGCCTGCATTGTGAATGCGCCCGCGTTACACTGTAGCGAGCCCTGTCAATGCAATATCACTGCCTGCATTGTGAATGCGCCCGCGTTACACTGTAGCGAGCCCTGTCAATGCAATATCACTGCCTGCATTGTGAATGCGCCCGCGTTACACTGTAGCGAGTCCTGTCAATGCAATATCACTGCCTGCATTGTGAATGCGCCCGCGTTACACTGTAGCGAGTCCTGTCAATGCAATATCACTGCCTGCATTGTGAATGCGCCCGCGTTACACTGTAGCGAGTCCTGTCAATGCAATATCACTGCCTGCATTGTGAATGCGCCCGCGTTACACTGTAGCGAGCCCTGTCAATGCAATATCACTGCCTGCATTGTGAATGCGCCCGCGTTACACTGTAGCGAGCCCTGTCAATGCAATATCACTGCCTGCATTGTGAATGCGCCCGCGTTACACTGTAGCGAGCCCTGTCAATGCAATATCACTGCCTGCATTGTGAATGCGCCCGCGTTACACTGTAGCGAGCCCTGTCAATGCAATATCACTGCCTGCATTGTGAATGCGCCCGCGTTACACTGTAGCGAGCCCTGTCAATGCAATATCACTGCCTGCATTGTGAATGCGCCCGCGTTACACTGTAGCGAGCCCTGTCAATGCAATATCACTGCCTGCATTGTGAATGCGCCCGCGTTACACTGTAGCGAGCCCTGTCAATGCAATATCACTGCCTGCATTGTGAATGCGCCCGCGTTACACTGTAGCGAGTCCGGTCAATGCAATATCACTGCCTGCATTGTGAATGCGCCCGCGTTACACTGTAGCGAGCCCTGTCAATGCAATATCACTGCCTGCATTGTGAATGCGCCCGCGTTACACTGTAGCGAGTCCTGTCAATGCAATATCACTGCCTGCATTGTGAATGCGCCCGCGTTACACTGTAGCGAGCCCTGTCAATGCAATATCACTGCCTGCATTGTGAATGCGCCCGCGTTACACTGTAGCGAGCCCTGTCAATGCAATATCACTGCCTGCATTGTGAATGCGCCCGCGTTACACTGTAGCGAGCCCTGTCAATGCAATATCACTGCCTGCATTGTGAATGCGCCCGCGTTACACTGTAGCGAGTCCGGTCAATGCAATATCACTGCCTGCATTGTGAATGCGCCCGCGTTACACTGTAGCGAGCCCTGTCAATGCAATATCACTGCCTGCATTGTGAATGCGCCCGCGTTACACTGTAGCGAGCCCTGTCAATGCAATATCACTGCCTGCATTGTGAATGCGCCCGCGTTACACTGTAGCGAGCCCTGTCAATGCAATATCACTGCCTGCATTGTGAATGCGCCCGCGTTACACTGTAGCGAGCCCTGTCAATGCAATATCACTGCCTGCATTGTGAATGCGCCCGCGTTACACTGTAGCGAGACCGGTCAATGCAATATCACTGCCTGCATTGTGAATGCGCCCGCGTTACACTGTAGCGAGACCGGTCAATGCAATATCACTGCCTGCATTGTGAATGCGCCCGCGTTACACTGTAGCGAGCCCGGTCAATGCAATATCACTGCCTGCATTGTGAATGCGCCCGCGTTACACTGTAGCGAGCCCTGTCAATGCAATATCACTGCCTGCATTGTGAATGCGCCCGCGTTACACTGTAGCGAGACCTGTCAATGCAATATCACTGCCTGCATTGTGAATGCGCCCGCGTTACACTGTAGCGAGACCTGTCAATGCAATATCACTGCCTGCATTGTGAATGCGCCCGCGTTACACTGTAGCGAGCCCTGTCAATGCAATATCACTGCCTGCATTGTGAATGCGCCCGCGTTACACTGTAGCGAGCCCTGTCAATGCAATATCACTGCCTGCATTGTGAATGCGCCCGCGTTACACTGTAGCGAGCCCTGTCAATGCAATATCACTGCCTGCATTGTGAATGCGCCCGCGTTACACTGGGGAAGGGAGGTCGTAGCGTGTGTGTGTGAGAGGGAGAGGGGGAGGGAGGGGGGGGAGGGAGGGAGTAGCGTGTGAGTGATGTGTGTGTGAGGGAGAGGGAGGGAGGGGAGGGAGGGGGGGTTCCTAGCATGTGGTGTGTGGTGAGACTCTCTCCCTAGATCCTCCCTGTGGGATTGAGGGAGGGAGGTAGTAGGTGGATTGTGTGTGTGACAGTGTGAGGGCTCAGGGACATTATCGTACAGGGACTTACGAGGGTAAGTAACTGTCCCCCTCCTGAGTGAGGTCATGGGGGGAGGGATGGTAGTCAGGTACAGGGAGGTGTAGTAGCATCCGTCGTGTACAAACACACCACACTCTCCTCTCCTGGGGAGGGAGGGGGTAGCGTGGTGGTAGTGTGAGGGGTGGGAGTGTGAGAGGGAGGGGAGAGGAGAGGGGCGTAGGAGGAGTCCCTACCCTGGGAGGGGGGGGACCACACTCCCCCTCCCAACCCCCCCATGTGTGTTGTGTGGGAACAACACAACACACACACAGAGGGACACCACTCCTCCATAGGGAGGAGAGGGAGGGAGGTGTCCCTGGTAGACATCATTATTTGTGTGTTGTGTGTGTGTTGTGTGTGTGTGTGTGTGTGTGTGTATGTGTGAGAGAGCGTGACGGGGTCATTAGTTGAACTGATGGAAACATGTTTCTGTTGGTTTTTGTTTGGGTGATGCTCTTTACACGGTGCAGGTATAAGGTCCTTCTCCACTCTGTGCATTTGAATTCCCTTGTTGTAGCAGTTAGCACTCAAGCTGTCAGCTGATTAGGTCTTACTCTTGCATGGATTGATAAATGTCTCCCCACAGTACAAGCACAGCACAGTGTGATACAGCACAGTGAGATACAAGGCCACAGCACTTTGTGAGGGTACCCATTGAACGATGGAAACTCCTATGCGACCATGTAAACATTCCAGACCCAGCTCCCGAATGGTAAAGCATAGGGAAGCATTGTAAAGCACAGAGAAAGTATGGTAAAGCATAGGGAAGCATTGTAAAGCACAGAGAGGTCTGGTAAAGCATAGGGAAGCATTGTAAAGCACAGAGAGGTCTGGTAAAGCATAGGGAAGCATTGTAAAGCACAGAGAGGTCTGGTAAAGCATAGGGAAGCATTGTAAAGCACAGAGAGGTATGGTAAAGCATAGGGAAGCATTGTAAAGCACAGAGAGGTCTGGTAAAGCATAGGGAAGCATTGTAAAGCACAGAGAGGTCTGGTAAAGCATAGGGAAGCATTGTAAAGCACAGAGAGGTGTGGTAAAGCATAGGGAAGCATTGTAAAGCACAGAGAGGTCTTGTAAAGCACAGGAAAGCATTGTAAAGCACAGAGAGGTCTTGTAAAGCACAGGAAAGCATTGTAATGCAGAAAGAGGTCTGGTAAAGCACAGGAAAGCATTGTAATGCAGAAAGAGGTCTGGTAAAGCACAGGGAAGCATTGTAAAGCACAGAGAGGTCTGGTAAAGCATAGGGAAGCATTGTAAAGCACAGAGAGGTATGGTAAAGCATAGGGAAGCATTGTAAAGCACAGAGAGGTCTGGTAAAGCATAGGGAAGCATTGTAAAGCACAGAGAGGTCTTGTAAAGCACAGGAAAGCATTGTAATGCAGAGAGAGGTCTGGTAAAGCATATTAAAGATATGGCAGGCCAGGCTGTATTATTGTAAATTCTTAGTATCCATTGGAAAAGCAAGGAGGAAAAAAGCGTTTTCAGTGGTGCGCCGGTGCGTCAAGCTTTTTTTTTTTTTGGAATTGGGAAAATGATCACTTGTTGAGGAGGGTTGTATTTAATTCACCAGGGCGAGAGCGTTGCAAATTTTAGTGTGCTGCGCAGGGTCGGTCGTGCCCCATTACCTTAAAAGCACAGGTTTGTGTGTTGTGGTGGTGTTTTTAGCTGTGCAGCCATAGGGATAATGCAGTGTAAAGGAGGTTTGGCCGCCATATGGCGGAGCATTGTGTTTAAAGCCAAGCATGCGGGTCGGCACGAAGGGAGGAAACATTGTGTGATAATCAACGCTGACCGATCCAGGGGGTAAGCCGCAGGAGCCCTGCCTAAAACATGATCACTGCCAGGCGGTATTGTCGTACTGTTCTAGGTAGACATTTCGAGCCCTATCGGGTAAACTCTTGCTAGAGCGAGCCCATACATTTTCAGACCTCTCTCTCATACTCTCTCTCAGCTCTCTCTCTCTCTCTCTCTCTCTCTCTCTCTCTCTCTAGCTAGAAGAACGTGCGCCGGTGCGGTCCAGCTCTGCACTGGAAATGTCTGCATTTGCCGTGGAAAACTCTAGTCAACAGCAAAAAGGCTGTTTGCCTAGAGGAAGGAAACTGTTGTATGGACTCAAACCATGCATCCAGGGTGAAGCAAATAACAGCTCCAAACAACACACTCGCCAGTACTGTTGTCCTGGTCAGGTAGCCAATCTCAGCTGTATCGGCAACTCTGAACCAGAGCCCATGATCAATCGTGAAGAACTACAGCTCCCAGCATCCCTCGCCATCTGCTCTGGCTCTCAGGAGGCATGCTGGGAACTGTAGTCACAGCTAGGGCTGTACCGATTCACTGTGTGTGGATGAATCATGATGCTTTCTCTACAAGATGCATGAAGTCGGTATCGTTTGTATTGAGATACACGACGACAGCAAAGCTAGCTGTGGATCACAGGGAGGTCCTCGAGTGTGTATGGGAGGGAGCCGGTCTCTGTAGATCGCAGGGCGGTCCTCGAGTGTGTATGGGAGGGAGCCGGTCTCTGTAGATCGCAGGGCGGTCCTCGAGTGTGTATGGGAGGGAGGCGGTCTCTGTAGATCGCAGGGCGGTCCTCGAGTGTGTATGGGAGGGAGCCGGTCTCTGTAGATCACAGGGCGGTCCTCGAGTGTGTATGGGAGGGAGCCGGTCTCTGTAGATCGCAGGGCGGTCCTCGAGTGTGTATGGGAGGGAGGTGGTCTCTGTGGATCACGGGGCGGTCCTCGAGTGTGTATGGGAGGGGGGTGGTCTCTGTGGATCACAGGGCGGTCCTCGAGTGTGTATGGGGGGGAGGGTCTCAGAAGATCACAGGAGGTGCCTCGTATGTGTTAGGGAGCTCTAGGTCTCTGGTAGATCACCAGGGCGGGTCCTCGATGCCAGTGTGTATGGGAGGGCGCCCGAGTCATCTGTAGAATCGCAGTCAGGGCGGTCCCCACCCAGTGGGTTGTGTGTATGGGAGGGAGCTCGGTTATCTGTAGAATCGAAGCAGGGTCGCGGTGGTCGGGAGCGGCCTCAGTGTCTACATGGCTAGGTGCTCCCTCGAGGGGAAGCCGGGAGCCTCTGTAGATCGCAGGGCGGCTTCCATCTCAAGTGTGTATGGCGAGGGGAGGCTGTTTGGTCTTCTGACCGGATCGCAGGGCGTGGGCCTCGATGGAGCAAATGGTTATTGGAAAGCCGGGGGATCTCTTGAACAGATCAAAGGGCGCGGTTACTTCGAGTTTTACGTATATTGTCTCCCACTTTGGGCCAATTGGGAGGGAGGCCGGTCCTTGTCAAGGCACAGGGCTCTTGGGGGTCCGGATTGTGTGTTAGGGGAGGAGCCCGTCCACTACATGGCCCACTTTTGCTCTGTGGATCACGGGGCGGTCCTCGAGTGTGTATGGGAGGGAGCCGGTCTCTGTAGATCACAGGGCTGTCCTCGAGTGTGTATGGGAGGGAGGCAGGACTGTGAACTTCTGACCGCACCGCTGACAGTGATGGAGCCCATGTGGTAATGAGCCACAGGCTCTGCAGAACAGTTCCTGTTTCGTGTGGTAATCGCCAATTATTTTTTATTATTTTCTCCCACTTTGGCATTAATCCAATTTAGGCTCCTTTTCTCCTCCTGGCTCTTTTCCCCACTCCTGTGTTCGTTCCTGCCAGTCCCCTGCCCCCCTGCCCCCCTGTCTCTCTGCTGCTGCGTTTTAGCGCAGTGCCCTACTTTATCCCTGAAAGCATTGTGAGCTCCTCTACAGCTACTCTAAAAAAAAAAAAAAAAAAAAATAGATTTCAGCATGGAGCTTAGAGACAGGCAGCTGCACACCTCCCCGCCCTCGAGTGCTGTGTTACCTCCTCCTCTCTCTTCCTCTCTCTCCCCTCTCCTCCTCCTCTCTCCTCCTCCTCTCATCTTCCTCCTCTCCTTCTCTCTCCTCCTCTCTCCTCCTCCTCTCATCTTCTCCTCCTCCTCCTCTCCTCCCCTCTCCTCCTCCTCCTCCTCCTCCTCTCCTCTCCTTCTCTCTCCTCCTCTCCTCCTCCTCCTCCTCCTCCTCCTCTCCTCCTCCTCCTCCTCTCCTCTCCTCCTCTCATCTTCCTCTCCTCCCTCTTCTCTCCTCTCCTCATCTTCCTCTCCTCCTCCTCTCTCCTCTCTCCTCCTCCTCTCCTCTCCTCTCCTCTCTCCTCCTCTCTCTCCTCCTCTCTCTTCTCCCTCTCCTCTCTCCTCTCTCTCTCTCTTCTCTCTCCTCTCCTCTCCTCCCCTCTCCTCCTCTCATCTTCTTCCTCTCCTTCTCTCCTCCTCCCCTAATAATGATGATAATAATACTAATACTAATAATAATAATACTACTAATAATAATAATAATAATAATAACTATTAATAATAATAATTATTATAAGGGACAGCGGCTAATAATAATAATAATAATAATAAGGACAGATTACAAAGCAATGGGTAAAACAGAGCTATATTGATTATGTGTCCAGAACGACCCTGCTTGTATTCTATGATTTTTGTTCCTCTGTTTCTAACCCTATTTCGTGAGCGGCAGGGTTAGCCGGTCCCAGCTCGCCTGCTCCGGGGACTCTCTGCGGCGGCTCCACGCTGCTGCATTGCAGCTGCAGCCGGGCATGCGCGCTGGCCAATCACCGGCGTCTGCTGGGAGGTTCCATGCGAGCTCATTGGACGGGGTGCGGGGGTGGGGCGGAGGGGGATTCCAGTTTGGAAGAAACGCCCACTAGAACGCCTCTTTTCTCGTTCCTTGACCAGACATTGGCCTAAGCCTTCCTTTAGGACCTGTCGATCTCCCTCGGCCCCGCCCCTCGCTCTCAGCCTCGTTTCCAGGTTAGGAGCCGAGGCTGCGCAGCGCTGACTGTGTCACTGCCGGTGGGGGTGTGCGTGTTGTGGGGTTTTATTTTGTGTTTGGTTTTGGGGTCAATATCTCAAAAACACACACACACACAAAACAAAATAAACACAGATAAATAAAAATAAACTTAGCAAATACGTTTAGAGTTTTAAGGAAAAATGTAAAGTTAAGAGAGGTATGGTAAAGCATAGGGAAGCATTGTAAAGCACAGAGAGGTCTGGTAAAGCATAGGGAAGCATTGTAAAGCACAGAGAGGTCTGGTAAAGCATAGGGAAGCATTGTAAAGCACAGAGAGGTCTGGTAAAGCATAGGGAAGCATTGTAAAGCACAGAGAGGTCTGGTAAAGCAAAGGGAAGCATTGTAAAGCACAGAGAGGCCTGGTAAAGCACAGGGAAGCATTGTAAAGCACAGAGAGGTCTGGTAAAGCATAGGGAAGCATTGTAAAGCACAGAGAGGTCTGGTAAAAGCATAGGGAAGCATTGTAAAGCACAGAGAGGTCTGGTAAAGCATAGGGAAGCATTGTAAAGCACAGAGAGGTCTGGTAAAGCATAGGGAAGCATTGTAAAGCACAGAGAGGTCTGGTAAAGCATAGGGAAGCATTGTAAAGCACAGAGAGGTCTGGTA
Organism: Polyodon spathula; assembly: GCF_017654505.1. Classification (NCBI taxonomy): domain Eukaryota; kingdom Metazoa; phylum Chordata; class Actinopteri; order Acipenseriformes; family Polyodontidae; genus Polyodon; species Polyodon spathula. The sequence continues at coordinate 715,801 of NC_054564.1, read as the reverse complement.
AAGCATAGGGAAGCATTGTAAAGCACAGAGAGGTCTGGTAAAGCATAGGGAAGCATTGTAAAGCACAGAGAGGTCTGGTAAAGCATAGGGAAGCATTGTAAAGCACAGAGAGGTCTGGTAAAGCATAGGGAAGCATTGTAAAGCACAGAGAGGTCTGGTAAAGCATAGGGAAGCATTGTAAAGCACAGAGAGGTCTGGTAAAGCATAGGGAAGCATTGTAAAGCACAGAGAGGTCTGGTAAAGCATAGGAAAGCATTGTAAAGCACAGAGAGGTCTGGTAAAGCACAGGGAAGCATTGTAAAGCACAGAGAGGTCTGGTAAAGCATAGGGAAGCATTGTAAAGCACAGAGAGGTCTGGTAAAGCATAGGGAAGCATTGTAAAGCACAGAGAGGTCTGGTAAAGCACAGGGAAGCATTGTAAAGCACAGAGAGGTCTGGTAAAGCACAGGGAAGCATTGTAAAGCACAGAGAGGTCTGGTAAAGCATAGGGAAGCATTGTAAAGCACAGAGAGGTCTGGTAAAGCATAGGGAAGCATTGTAAAGCACAGAGAGGTCTGGTAAAGCATAGGGAAGTATTGTAAAGCACAGAGAGGTCTGGTAAAGCAGAGGGAAACACAAGAGGAGAGCTGGGTAAATAATTTAAGACTCAGTGGACTTGAGACCTGAGGGGGAAACGAGAGAGTGTGGGGGTGGAGAGGGAGGAAGGAAGGAAGGAAGAGAGGGGGGAGAGGAGCGAGAGGGGGACAGACAGAGGGAGGGGGTGGAGGGGGTGAAGGAGGAAGATGTGGATGGGGCAGAAGGAAGGAGTGTTGAGGGATGAGAGGGAGGAGGGATTAGGGGGAGGAGGGGGAGAGAGAGGGAAGGGTGAAGGGGAGCAGTGTTTAAACTGAAAAACATCGAAATGCAATGTAAATTGTTGAAGAACAACTGGAAGCGCAGCTTCTGAGTGACTGCAGCAGGAGGCTAAGAGCAGCACGGCGTGGGTGTGAAGAGCCAGCAACACTGACAGGGTCTGCTTTACTGTTTGCATTCACCTTGCAAATTATATTACAGTGAGGAACACACAGAAAAAAAAAGCCTTTAACCGTGTTCATGTCATTATCACCTTCGCTGTTTCTTTATCTGTTTCCTTGTTTGTTTTCTCTGACCTTCAGGTGGGAGACATGTACCAGGGGGGGAGATCCCCCCTCCCTCCCGGCTATTGGGGAGGGGGGGATCCCTCCCCTATCTTCCAGGGGGAGGGGAGGAGGACGGAGAGAAGGAAGAGGAGGGAGGTAGTCTTCCATGCCTTGGACTAGGCTGGAGGGAGCACCCTTCTCTTACAGTAACAGGTAAGCAGGTCAGGCTGTGGGATGCAGTGTGGCTCTCATTGTGTTTAGGGGCTGGGGTGTGCAGTGTGGATGTCATTGTGTTTGGGGGCTGGGGTGTGCAGTGTGGGTGTCATTGTGTTTGGGGGCTGGGGTGTGCAGTGTGGATGTCATTGTGTTTGGGGGCTGGGGTGTGCAGTGTGGATGTCATTGTGTTTGGGGGCTGGGGTGTGCAGTGTGGATGTCATTGTGTTTGGGGGCTGGGGTGTGCAGTGTGGATGTCATTGTGTTTGGGGGCTGGGGTGTGCAGTGTGGATGTCATTGTGTTTGGGGGCTGGGGGTGCAGTGTGGATGTCATTGTGTTTAGGGGCTGGGGTGTGCAGTGTGGATGTCATTGTGTTTAGGGGCTGGGGTGTGCAGTGTGGATGTCATTGTGTTTGGGGGCTGGGGTGTGCAGTGTGGGTGTCATTGTGTTTGGGGGCTGGGGTGTGCAGTGTGGATGTCATTGTGTTTAGGGGCTGGGGTGTGCAGTGTGGATGTCATTGTGTTTGGGGGCTGGGGTGTGCAGTGTGGGTGTCATTGTGTTTGGGGGCTGGGGTGTGCAGTGTGGATGTCATTGTGTTTGGGGGCTGGGGTGTGCAGTGTGGATGTCATTGTGTTTGGGGGCTGGGGTGTGCAGTGTGGATGTCATTGTGTTTGGGGGCTGGGGTGTGCAGTGTGGATGTCATTGTGTTTGGGGGCTGGGGTGTGCAGTGTGGGTGTCATTGTGTTTGGGGGCTGGGGTGTGCAGTGTGGATGTCATTGTGTTTGGGGGCTGGGGTGTGCAGTGTGGGTGTCATTGTGTTTGGGGGCTGGGGTGTGCAGTGTGGATGTCATTGTGTTTGGGGGCTGGGGTGTGCAGTGTGGATGTCATTGTGTTTAGGGGCTGGGGTGTGCAGTGTGGATGTCATTGTGTTTGGGGGCTGGGGTGTGCAGTGTGGATGTCATTGTGTTTAGGGGCTGGGGTGTGCAGTGTGGATGTCATTGTGTTTGGGGGCTGGGGTGTGCAGTGTGGATGTCATTGTGTTTAGGGGCTGGGGTGTGCAGTGTGGATGTCATTGTGTTTGGGGGCTGGGGTGTGCAGTGTGGATGTCATTGTGTTTGGGGGCTGGGGTGTGCAGTGTGGATGTCATTGTGTTTGGGGGCTGGGGTGTGCAGTGTGGATGTCATTGTGTTTAGGGGCTGGGGTGTGCAGTGTGGGTGTCATTGTGTTTGGGGGCTGGGGTGTGCAGTGTGGATGTCATTGTGTTTAGGGGCTGGGGTGTGCAGTGTGGATGTCATTGTGTTTGGGGGCTGGGGTGTGCAGTGTGGATGTCATTGTGTTTGGGGGCTGGGGTGTGCAGTGTGGATGTCATTGTGTTTGGGGGCTGGGGTGTGCAGTGTGGATGTCATTGTGTTTGGGGGCTGGGGTGTGCAGTGTGGGTGTCATTGTGTTTGGGGGCTGGGGTGTGCAGTGTGGATGTCATTGTGTTTGGGGGCTGGGGTGTGCAGTGTGGATGTCATTGTGTTTGGGGGCTGGGGTGTGCAGTGTGGGTGTCATTGTGTTTGGGGGCTGGGGTGTGCAGTGTGGATGTCATTGTGTTTGGGGGCTGGGGTGTGCAGTGTGGATGTCATTGTGTTTGGGGGCTGGGGTGTGCAGTGTGGATGTCATTGTGTTTAGGGGCTGGGGTGTGCAGTGTGGATGTCATTGTGTTTGGGGGCTGGGGTGTGCAGTGTGGATGTCATTGTGTTTGGGGGCTGGGGTGTGCAGTGTGGATGTCATTGTGTTTGGGGGCTGGGGGTGCAGTGTGGATGTCATTGTGTTTGGGGGCTGGGGTGTGCAGTGTGGGTGTCATTGTGTTTGGGGGCTGGGGTGTGCAGTGTGGATGTCATTGTGTTTGGGGGCTGAGGGGGCAGTGTAACTCGTTCTACACACAGCTCTCCTGTCTCTTTCTTCCCTGTGTGATGAAGATAATGACAAGGTTAATGCTGCAGGGAGCAGACACCCACTCTCCTAACACACACGCACACACACACCCACACACTTCTCCTCCACAACACCACGACACAGGCAGAAGTCACACCCACTGCGTGTAATGTGCACACACACACGCACACGCACACACACACACCCCACCCTCTAACCACACACACACCAAACACACACGCGTGTACACACGACACAACACACGACACACACACCCACACACCTGTGTGCACCACTCCCTTAACAACAAACACACCGCCACACACACCACACACACACACACACACACACACACACACAAACACACACTTCCCTCTAACACACACACACACACACACACCCACTCTCTCCTTCGGAACACACACACACACACGCAACACACAACACACCTCCCTCTAGACCACTAACACACACACACACACACACACACACACACACACACACACTCTCCTTCCACACACACACACACACACACACACACTCTCCCTCTAACACACACACACACACACTCTCATACACACATCTCCCTCTACACACACAACACACGTACACACACACCACCCATCTCCTTCTACCACAACCCGCACACAACAATTAACACCCTCACTTCTAACACAAACGCCCACACACACAACCACACCCTCTTCCTTCTAACACACACACAAACACACACACCACACAGTCTCCTTCTAAACACACACACACAACACACACACACACACACACTCCCTCTAACACACACACACACACACACACACACACACACCACACCACAGTCCCTAGTGGATGGTTGTAGTTTGTACAGTGTGTTGTATAGTGTTGTTACACATCGTGTTAATAGTTGTTATCTTGTTTGTATAGTTTTCGTGTGTATTGTAGTAAGGTTTATAGTGTTGTTATATTTCTAGTGTGTATAGTGTCTGGTCTGGATGTGTAGTGTTAGTGTTGTAATAGTTGTATCAGTTGTATAGTGTTCTAGTGTTGTATAGTGTTGTATAGTGTTCTAGTGTTGTATAGTGTTCTAGTGTTGTGTTGTATAGTGTTGTATAGTGTTCTAGTGTTGTATAGTGTTGTATAGTGTTGTATAGTGTTGTATAGTGTTGTATAGTGTTCTAGTGTTGTATAGTGTTGTATAGTGTTCTAGTGTTGTATAGTGTTGTATAGTGTTGTATAGTGTTCTAGTGTTGTATAGTGTTCTAGTGTTGTATAGTGTTGTATAGTGTTCTAGTGTTGTATAGTGTTGTATAGTGTTCTAGTGTTGTATAGTGTTCTAGTGTTGTATAGTGTTGTATAGTGTTGTAGTGTTGTATATAGTGTTGTATAGTGTTCTAGTGTTTATAGTGTTCTAGTGTTGTATAGTGTTGTATAGTGTTCTAGTGTTGTATAGTGTTGTATAGTGTTGTAGTGTTGTTCTAGTGTTGTATAGTGTTGTAGTGTTGTATAGTGTTGTATAGTGTTCTAGTGTTGTATAGTGTTGTATAGTGTTGTAGTGTTGTATAGTGTTGTATAGTGTTCTAGTGTTGTATAGTGTTGTATAGTGTTGTATAGTGTTCTAGTGTTGTATAGTGTTGTATAGTGTTCTAGTGTTGTATAGTGTTCTAGTGTTGTATAGTGTTGTATAGTGTTCTAGTGTTGTATAGTGTTGTATAGTGTTCTAGTGTGTTATAGTGTTGTATAGTGTTCTATAGTGTTCTATAGTGTTGTAGTGTTGTATAGTGTTGTATAGTGTGCTAGTGTTTATAGTGTTCTAGTGTTGTATAGTGTTGTATAGTGTTGTAGTGGTGTTCTGGAGTGTTGTATAGTGTTGTATGGTGTTCTAGTGTTGTATAGTGTTCTATAGTGTTGTAGTGTTGTATAGTGTTGTATAGTGTGCTAGTGTTTTATAGTGTTGTATAGTGTTCTAGTGTTCATGTGTTTTCTCTTCCTCTCAGATCACCAGAAGTTGGAACGAGAAGCTCGAATCTGTCGGCTTCTGAAACACTCCAACATCGGTGAGTACAGCGAGGGGGGGGTGTGGGGAAACACTGTGTGTAGCATATTAATAAACATTGTATGCATGTATATTAATAAACACTGTGTGCATGGATATTAATAAACACTGTGTGCATGGATATTAATAAACACTGTGTGCGTGATATTAATAAACACTGTGTGCATGGATATTAATAAACACTGTGTGCATGGATATTAATAAACACTGTGTGCGTGAATATTAATAAACACTGTGTGCGTGGATATTAATAAACACTGTGTGCGTGGATATTAATAAACACTGTGTGCGTGGATATTAATAAACACTGTGTGCGTGGATATTAATAAACACTGTGTGCATGGATATTAATAAACACTGTGTGCATGGATATTAATAAACACTGTGTGCGTGGATATTAATAAACACTGTGTGCGTGGATATTAATAAACACTGTGTGCGTGGATATTAATAAACACTGTGTGCGTGGATATTAATAAACACTGTGTGCGTGGATATTAATAAACACTGTGTGCGTGGATATTAATAAACACTGTGTGCGTGGATATTAATAAACACTGTGTGCGTGGATATTAATAAACACTGTGTGCGTGGATATTAATAAACACTGTGTGCGTGGATATTAATAAACACTGTGTGCGTGGATATTAATAAACACTGTGTGCGTGGATATTAATAAACACTGTGTGCATGGATATTAATAAACACTGTGTGCAGGAATATTAATAAACACTGTGTGCGTGGATATTAATAAACACTGTGTGCGTGGATATTAATAAACACTGTGTGCATGGATATTAATAAACACTGTGTGCATGGATATTAATAAACACTGTGTGCGTGGATATTAATAAACACTGTGTGCATGGATATTAATAAACACTGTGTGCATGGATATTAATAAACACTGTGTGCATGGATATTAATAAACACTGTGTGCATGGATATTAATAAACACTGTGTGCATGGATATTAATAAACACTGTGTGCATGGATATTAATAAACACTGTGTGCATGGATATTAATAAACACTGTGTGCATGGATATTAATAAACACTGTGTGCATGGATATTAATAAACACTGTGTGCATGGATATTAATAAACACTGTGTGCGTGTGCATATATAATAAACACTGTGTGCGTGGATATTAATAAACACTGTGTGCAGGAATATTAATAAACACTGTGTGCATGGATATTAATAAACACTGTGTGCGTGGATATTAATAAACACTGTGTGCGTGGATATTAATAAACACTGTGTGCATGGATATTAATAAACACTGTGTGCGTGGATATTAATAAACACTGTGTGCGTGGATATTAATAAACACTGTGTGCGTGGATATTAATAAACACTGTGTGCGTGGATATTAATAAACACTGTGTGCGTGTATATTAATAAACACTGTGTGCGTGGATATTAATAAACACTGTGTGCGTGGATATTAATAAACACTGTGTGCATTGGATATTAATAAACACTGTGTGCGTGGATATTAATAAACACTGTGTGCGTGGATATTAATAAACACTGTGTGCGTGGATATTAATAAACACTGTGTGCGTGGATATTAATAAACACTGTGTGCGTGGATATTAATAAACACTGTGTGCGTGGATATTAATAAACACTGTGTGCGTGGATATTAATAAACACTGTGTGCGTGGATATTAATAAACACTGTGTGCAGGAATATTAATAAACACTGTGTGCGTGGATATTAATAAACACTGTGTGCGTGGATATTAATAAACACTGTGTGTGTGGATATTAATAAACACTGTGTGCGTGGATATTAATAAACACTGTGTGCGTGGATATTAATAAACACTGTGTGCGTGGATATTAATAAACACTGTGTGCGTGGATATTAATAAACACTGTGTGCATAGATATCAATAAACATTGTGTGCATGGATATTAATAAACACTGTGTGCGTGGATATTAATAAACACTGTGTGCGTGGATATTAATAAACACTGTGTGCGTGGATATTAATAAACACTGTGTGCGTGGATATTAATAAACACTGTGTGCGTGGATATTAATAAACACTGTGTGCAGGAATATTAATAAACACTGTGTGCGTGGATATTAATAAACACTGTGTGCATGGATATTAATAAACACTGTGTGCGTGGATATTAATAAACACTGTGTGCGTGGATATTAATAAACACTGTTTTAAATACACATTACAAAACACCTGAAGGTGCTGTGGGTTGTGATTCTGTAAAGAAATACAACGACTCACAGTGTGTTTCAGTCAGGTTTTGTTTTTTCAATACTTTTTTCAATACTTTATTACAAATAATAACTGAGCTTTGCGTCACTATGTAAAGCAGTAAATACATACACACTGTAATATACACATGTGTATATGAATTCAGTACGATAATCTCAACTCCCCCTCCCTTCTCTGTCCCCTCCTCCTCTATCTCCCCTTCCCCCCTCTCTCCTCCTCTCTCCCCCCCCCTCCCCCCCCCCTTCTGGGTGCCACCACCATTCTATCTAAATCTCTCCCCTACAGCAACTATAACTGCCCCCTCCTTCTCTCTCTCTATCTCTCTCTCCCCCTCTCACTCTCCCCCTTTCTCTCTCTCGCTCTCTCTCCCCCCTGTTTTCTCCTCTCTTGCAGTGCGTCTCCATGACAGTATATCAGAAGAAGGATCTCATTACCTGCTGTTTGACCTGTAACTTGACCCCAAGGAATAAATTACTCAGACACGGTGAATGTCTGTGACTCCGGACTTATTATGTATTATTATTATTATTATTATTATTATTATTATTATGTATTTTTTTAATATAAAACACATTTAGCAGAGGGATTTTATCCCAAAGGTTCGCAAACTTACAGAGACCAGGAGAGTGAACTCTGTGACTTCATCCAACTTTCCCTATCACTGCAGAGTCTTGTGCCAAAATTAGCCACGACACTTCGCTATTCTTGTATCAATAGAACGTGTGATCGGTAAAGAGTTGTGATGCGCAGTCATTAATAAAACTGTGTTTGCAGTCAAGGGCCTAGGGAATTAAACTGTTGACCTGGGTCTTAATAGAAACTATCAGTGCACGACTATCGTAATACCCATACGAACATCTCGTCCTTTATAGTAGTTATTCAACGGACGGAGACTGGCATGGAGTCGGATTATGATGAAGTACGCACACAGTTTTGTCGAAGCCTTTAATTCTAGGGACACGGAGGTGCCCTGCTTGATAACGCCTCAGCTGATTATATTAGAGCGTTTTGCAGCACACAGGGAGGGGATCCTGCTGGTTTGCAGCAGCCTCTTATCCACGGAGATCCTGGGATTCAAATACATCATGGATTCTCCCGCAGTGCTGTACAGTGCAGGCTTTCTCTCCTCCTCCTCCTCTCTTACCCCCTTCTCCCTGTCCCCCCTTCCTCCCTCCCTCTCTAGATTTATCAGAGTGGTGGACATTTTAATGGTGGTACACATAGACTTTAAGGAGTTCATTTTTGCTATTAGAGTTGAGCGAGATGGGAAGAGGCCAGGGGGAACTAGAGACAGCTTCAGTGCGGGCGCGGGAGGGCAAGGGAGAAGAGGGTGGGAGAGGGGAGAGCGAGGTAGCGGGAAGAGAAGAAAGGGGAGGCGAGAGAGGGAAGACAGGAGCGAGGGGGAAGGATACTCCCTCTCTCTTCCCTCCCCTCTCTGTCTCTCGCACTCTTAGAGGCGGGGAAAAGTTCCTCTCTTGCTCTGCGTCTCCTTGACAGTATATCAGAAGAAGGATCTCATGACCTGCTGTTTGACCTGCATTATACATGTTGCGGATGGTTATTATTATTATTATTATTATTAGTATTATTATTATTAATGAGTATCGCCCGTAGTTATAACTAATCTAAAAGTAAATCTACAGAGAATAGGGTTTCGTGAATGTCCTCTGCTCCGCTCAACCTTCAAACAACCGTAGTTGTTGTGGACGACTTTGTCTCATGGAGAAGTTCATCGTGGAGCGACCTCCGCTCTTGTGTGGAGTTCTGCATCCTGTTTCCTCCAAGGACCCTGAACGAGAATCCCAGAGTGAGTCGCTCAGTGACGAATGCTCTAGGGTCTCCCACAGCTGAGTCAGGGGCTAGGAATTGACCTTCTGGGGCCTTAGGAGCCAACGATCACGAGACGACCTGACGACAAAGACGACTCGCGTACACTCTAGTGACCTCAAGGGGACCCAACTTCTGCTGTCTCTGACGCGCATAATCTCGCAAAATGTCGTCGTGTCCTCCCCTAAGTACGACCTAAACGTCCGTCGATGAATTGCGTGTTCTAGGGCACACAGGGGAAGGGGGGGTCGGTGGTTTGCTAAGAGGCGTCGATCACCGGATGTCACGCGATCCGAAACATCAGGGATTCGCGCTCAGAGCAATGGGGGTAACGAGGGACAGGGGTGAATGGATAAGAGCGAGCTGTACATTTGGGGGAAGGGGGCAGCTTGCGCCCTCCGTCCTCTCTCTTACCCGACCGTCGTTCCCTTTTACCTGCCCCTTTCGTCCTCCCTCGGAGAGGGCCTCTCCCTCCTGTAGTCTCAGCGCCTCCCCTACTCCCTGCATCTCTGCTCTACTCACTCCCTCTCTTCCCTCTCCCCCCTCCCTTCTCTTCCCTGCTCTCAATCTCTCCGAGCTCCCCTCCTCTCCTCCAGCTCTGTCTCGTGGAGAAAAGGGCTTTTCCCCCTCCATCTCTCTCACCTCGGCGCTCCCGCTCTCCTCACAATCTTCCTCTTCTCCATCTCTGGGCTCTCCCTTCCTTCCTCGAGACTCCGTCGCTCTCTGAGGGAGTTCTCTAGCAGCGCAAGAGCGTCGGACCCTCAAGCTTTGACTTTGTCAAGATTCTAGACACGTACAAACGGTCCCATGTGACTGGATCACAACGCTGTGCAGCGGGAGTCTGATTATTAAAATCCTAGTGAAAGCAGGACTGGATCACACAGCGGTGCAGCGGGACATATCATATACCTAAGTAACCCTCCTCATAATACAGGGACTGGATCACACTGCTGTGCAGCCGGAGTCTGATTATTAATCTCCTAGTGAGGATAGACGTCGTCGACTCACTAGGTCCACCACAGCAGTCGTGTGATCTAGTCGGGGATTTCACACTAGCAGCTGGATCGAAGTCAAACCGAGACTCAGTACCCATTTGCGGATCACTTAGCGTCTGACCTAGTGGTGACGAACACCGTCGCCTCCGTTCTAATAATTTGAGGGCTAGGTCACTATTCTAGTGAAATCAAGCCTAGTGTGACTGGTATCACACTGTCTGGCCCTGTGCAGGAGTTCGAAATAATTTGAAAACCTCCTAGTGAGGATCCTCTGACCAGGGAAGGTGGACGAGAAGTCTAGTTCCTCTCTGATATTTAAACTATTGTGGAATAAGGGATCATGCTGGATCACACTAGCTGACCTAGCAGGAGATGTGAATATTATTTGATAACGCATCCTAGGAATCGCAGGGCCTCCTACTAATGGATCATCCCTGGAGGGCGGTGATTATTAAACATAGGGACTCAGAGACTCCAACTGTTACGGCCTCTGAAGGGGGGAGCGAGGAGTGCAGCGGGAGTCTGATTATTAAACTCCTAGTGAATCCAGGACTGGATCACACTACCCCGCAGTTGTGGTAATTCGGTTACACTCCGGTTAACGCATTTTTTCAATTGCAAACACGCTTCTTCTGAATCCAGAGGCGGCACTGGCAGCCTGAGCAAAGTGTCCGAGGAAGATCTTTTTGTTAAGTGATGCTGTATTTTGATAATGGCTTTGAAGGAAACGGTCAACGACACGGAATGCACCTATTTTGTTAAGTGATGACTGTATTTTTGATTAAGGCTCTTTGAAGGGGAAAGGAATAACGGGAAACAGAAACGGAATAGCACATTCCAGCCGCTGCGCCCGACTGCTCTGGTCTGCGCTTTATTACTCTTGGCTGCTGTCTTTCTGCCCTCGCACGCAGCTTTCAGAGAAATGCCTTCTCCAAGCCTTGTAGCTCAGCACTCGTTTTCAACGTGCTACAATACCATGTGTCTGGATTATCAAACAGTCAATGTGATTGATTAACATTAACTGTATTGCAAAATTATACATCACTTACCACGGATTTAGTACACTATGTTTAAATAATGGATTATTATTATTATTATTATATATTTCTTTATTTCTTTTATTAAATAATTTATAATGTAATTAATTTTTCTTGTTAATCTCTGCACGCTCCACTGAATGTGAACTTTGTCACAACGCATCTGCTCATGATATCACTATCGATCCGTCTCCAACTGTCTCTCCTGAGTCTCTCTCTCTCTCTCTCTCTCTCTCTCTCTCTCTCTCTCTCTCTCTCTCGCTCCTCTCTCTCTCTTCCTCTCTCCTATCTCTCTCCTCTCTCTTCTCTATCTCTCTCTCTCTCTCCTCTCCTCCTCTCCTCTCTCTTCTCTCTCTCTCTCTCTCTCTCTCTCTATCTCTCTCCCTCTCTATCAAAACACATTCAAGTTACAATGAATGTGTGTCTTTCTAAAATAAACGTATTATTTGCATGATGTATGGTGAGTTTCTGCCAGGTTTTACTGGACCTGTCTCGGCTCAGGAAACTGTCTGATGCAATCAGCTACTGTGAGGGCAGTGTGGCTGTTTTCAAACACAATAATTACCATCCTACCCTCTACCTCCAGTCTCTGTCTCTCTGTCTCTGTCTCTGTCTCTGTCTCTGTCTCTCACACACACACCCTCAGACAGGATGAGTTCTGGTCCTGACCTCCGCTATGCTGTTATACGGACACACACACACACACAGAGATATCTACACATCACCTTGTATAGAATGAACTCCCAGTGCTTCAAGAACTCCAGTGAAAGCTGCTGAATAATGTAACATATTGAATTACAGACCAGAGCTTTGAGTTTTCCAGATACTTAACAGAATTTCAGAGGGCTGTGTCTCATCAATATCAGGGTCTAGTGCTGTATATTATAAAGACATTTCAGAGGGCTGGATCGCATCAATATCAGGGTCTAGTGCTGTATATTATAAAGGCATTTCAGAGGGCTGGATCTCATCAATATCAGGGTCTAGTGCTGTATATTATAAAGGCATTTCAGAGGGCTGGATCTCATCAATATCAGGGTCTAGTGCTGTATATTATAAAGACATTTCAGAGGGCTGGATCTCATCAATATCAGGGTCTAGTGCTGTATATTATAAAGACATTTCAGAGGGACTGGATCTCATCAATATCAGGGTCTAGTGCTGTATATTATAAAGGCATTTCAGAGTCTGCTATATATTAGACTCTCTCAGTGACTTTAGTGTACTTTTTCATTGAAAGGCAGAACAGGTTTTAAATAACTAAGCAAGACAATTGTTTATCTTTGCTTCCAGTTGCCAAATTGGGTTTAAACTGGGCAAACTGGTGTGACTCAGTGTCCCAGTCCATGTGACGGTCTGCTCCACGCATTCCTCATTTCTTCCGATGGGAATCCTCTCTCCCATTAGCTAGCAAACCCAGATAATTTATTAATTTATTCATTTCATCATTTTAATTGAAATTCTCCGTTATTGAGGCCAGCTGGTGACTCCCTTCTTCAAAACTAGGGCAGCAATTACTGGGAGATAATTAGAGCCAGCGATGGGCTGGACAGTTGTTACAGACTTTATTATTATTAATTAATTTGTCATTCAGCAGAGGCTGTTATCCAAAGTGACTTCCAGAGACCAGGGGGGTGAACTCTGCTTCATCAACAATTGAGTGCGGCTGCTCCTGCTGATTCCCCCTAGGGTTAAAAACACAGCAAAGTGTAATAACTGGTCCCCCCGAAAGCATCGACGAACACAGAGTCGGTTTGTTAAAGCAATAGGGAAGCATTGTAAAAGCACAGACTAAGCGGTCTGGAAGCATTTTGAAGTCTGTAAAGCACATATTCCGTGTCACTTTCGTACCCTTCGTTGGCTCTTCAAGCACAGACTTGAGTATGGCTTCGTAAAGCATTCGGAAGGCATTCTGACGCCAGAGAGGTCTGGTTTTTAAAGCATAGGGTAAGCATTGTAAAGCACAGAGATGTATTGTAAAGCATAGTGAAGCATTGTAAAAAACAGAGAGGTATGGTAAAGCACAGAGAAGCATTGTAAAGCACAGAGAGGTCTGGTAAAGCATAGGGAAGCATTGTAAAGCACAGAGAGGTCTGGTAAAGCATAGGGAAGCATTGTAAAGCACAGAGAGGTCTGGTAAAGCATAGGGAAGCATTGTAAAGCACAGAGAGGTATGGTAAAGCATAGGGAAGCATTGTAAAGCACAGAGAGGTGTCTTGGTAAAGCATAGGGAAGCATTGTAAAGCAAAGAGAAGCAATGTCTGGTAAAGCACAGGGAAGCATTGTAAAGCACAGAGAAGTCACTGGTAAAGCATAGGGAAGCATTGTAAAGCACAGAGAGGTCTGGTAAAGCATAGGGAAGCATTGTAAAGCACAGAGAGGGGTCTGGTAAAGCATAGGGAAGCATTGTAAAGCACAGAGAGGTCCTGGTAAAGCATAGGGAAGCATTGTAAAGCACAGAGAGGTCTGGTAAAAGATAGGAGGCATTGATAAAAGAACATAGGGAAGCATTGTAAAGCACAGAGATGTCTGGTAAAGCATAGGGAAGCATTGTAAAGCACAGAGAGGTTCTGGTAAAGCATAGGGAAGCATTGTAAAGCACAGAGAGGTCTGGTAATGCATAGGGAAGCATTGTAAAGCACAGAGGAGTCTGGTAAAGCATAGGGAAGCATTGTAAACCACAGAGAGGTCTGGTAAAGCACAGGGAAGCTTTGTAAAGCACAGAGAGGTCTGGTAAAGCACAGGAAAGCATTGTAAAGCAAAGGAAAGCAGAGAGAGAGGTCTGGTAAAGCAAAGGGAAGCATTGTGAAGCACAGAGAGGTCTGGTTAAATCAAAGGGAAGCATTGTAAAGCACAGAGAGGTCTGGTAAAGCACAGGGACAGCATTGTAAAGCCCCGTCTCCTGAATCAGGTTACAAAGATGTTGTGGGTTGATTTGATAATCCTGACCTCTCCAAATAATAGCAAAATGCATAAATTACAAACAGTAACCCAACATTCAATGCAGATAACCAGGCGATTATGAAATATGGATTTATGGATTCATCATGGCGCACTGAATCTCGTCATTGGCTAAAGACATTTGAACTGTTGGTCAGACCATAATGGCAGGCGCTACAATATCCAGCGTTCCGAACGACAGCGTTGCATTCAGAATGTCAGCGTTGTTATCATGTGAGTCATGCACAGAGTCTGTTTTAAGCAGTGGTGTTGGTTTAAATCAAACTGTTAACTGTTAAGTGTTACAGTGCATTTGGAATAGTAAACAGTAACAAAAAAAGACAAGTCGCAACACACATTAAGTCCCTGAATGGACAGGGTTATGCACTAGAGTTTGTTACTGGGTGTAGGATTGTACAAGACCATCAACTAACACAAAAACCCCATGTTTTGGGGCTAAAACTCGGGGTCGTCCCTCCTCTCCTCTCTCCCCTCTATCTCTCTCCTTCTTGTTGGCGGGGTTTGGTGGAACGATTGTGTGTTAGGTAGTATATACCTGTAATATGCTGTTGTCTCTTTTCAGGACATTCATTGTTTTTCTGGTTCTCTGTGTCCCACCACCCCACCGATAACACAAACCCGAACCCTCATCTGTCTCTTCTCCATTTACATCTCTGCTTTTATCTTTTTCATTCCTTATCGGCTTCCACCCTCCCCATCTCTCTCACTCTCTCTATGGTTTGATCTATATTTTCACTAAAACTCGTCTTTCCAATCTTTACACTGTCTGTTGTTTACTTTCTGCCATCCTCCCTCCCTCTGCCTAGGCCACGTCCAAAATTTTACATGCCACCCCTCTTTCTCTCCTTCACCCTCCTGCATCTGCTACTGTTTAGGGGGTGGCTGTTGTCAACTCGCCCCTAGTATATATACCAGTCTGTACCTCCCCAGCTCACCCAGAGTACACTATCTAACACCTCGGGACAGGGGGAGAAGGAGAGGGGAGAGGGCCTCTCTCTCCCTCTCCCTCCTTCTCTCTTTCTCTCTCTCCCTCTCCCTCTCTCCCTTCTCTCTCTCTCTCCCCCTCTCCTCTCCCCCTCCCTTCTCTCCCTCTGTTTTGTTTCCACAGTCACTGTTTACTGCAGATTTTAGACAGTGTCTCTCACATTCACCAACATGACATAGTGCACAGAGATCTGAAGGTCAGTACCGTCCCAATTCCTTTGATACCCCCTCCGAGCAGACACCCCCCCCGGGGCGGGCGGGCGGGCGGGGGTCCTGCGGCATTTCAAGAAAACTAGCAGCACCGACCGGAGGCCCACCTCTCATTCCTCCCCCCCCCCTAAGATACGCTTGACAATGTCCTGAAAGCTGATTCACCTTCTAACGTTGCAACTGCTGATAGTGTGCGTGGTGTGGTTTTGACTCTTCTTGCGTGTATCGCCAACGCTCGTCTTTCGTGTGCGTTGGGAGCCTGAGCGTGTCTTTTTTTTGTTTTAATATTTAGAATGATATCGATTTAGTTTGTTAATCAGTGCCATTTGTGTCCATGTCTTTGTTTGCTTGGCCCCCCCCCCCCCCCCCCCCCCCCCCCCCCCCCCCCCCCCCCCCCCCCCCCCCCCCCCCCCCCCCCCGCTAGTAATTATCGCTTCCGTTGCCTGACTTGGAATAAGGAAATACCTTCAATTTTCAAATTCCAACGGTTTATTTATTTTATACAGTGTCTTTAAAAAAAGGGTTTAGTGTTTGTTTGCTTGCCCCCCCCCCCCCCCCCCCCACCCGTACTTGTTAGTAGCAGCGCACGCGCTCAACTGGAATAAGGAATACATTCAATTTTCAATTCCAAGTTTATTTTATTTTATACGAGTGTCTTTCAAACCACAGTATCTCAAAACGCTTTGCATATCAGTTACAAACAGAGAGGTCTGTAGCAGGTTCTACTAGAAGAAGTAATATTTTAGTATATGAATAATAATAATAATAAGAATAATAATAATAATAATAATAAATAAGAATAATAATAATAATAGAAATTAAAAGGACATAGGTTCCCGCTGAGCGTGTCCCACAAGGTCCAGTCACGTCCCAAAGTTACGTCGAAGGATAAATTTGTGTCACCAATACAGTAAGTGCAATAATACTAATACTGCTAGAATACAATATGAACTAGGATGCCGTTTATAATAAGCGAAGGTCTCTCCCGTTTTTTTTTTTTTGAAGTTCATTTGTTTATCCTTCCGTCCCTCAGCCGTGCTTTTGCCGCGTTTTGCCCCCTCCGCCTGTTAGAGTCTCCCCCCCCGAGCCCTGGTGGGGGGGGCAGAAAATAGCGTGCGGGGGAGCCAGGGGGGAAAGGGGGCAATAAGCCTGAGGCGGGGGAAGCGGGAAAGAGAGAGGGGGACACAAAAGAGGGGCTAGCGAGGACGGGAACAAAAAGCAACCGGGCGAAGGAGGCCTCGCTGCGCGCGAGGAGGGAGAACACACCGCGGCGCGACGCGTTCAGCAGTCGCGAGCCGCGCGCGGCAGCGCTCGAGCGCGCGCGATGACAGCGAAGTCCACCAGCGAGAGCGAGCGCTGTAGGCGAGCGACGCGGGCCTGAGGGAGAGAGCACCGAGGAGTCGACGAGCAACGAGCGAGACGAGCAGCGAGACGCGCGCGCAGGGCGCAGGCAGCAGACCAACCACGAGAGAGAGAGGGAGAGATGGGGGAGAGGGAGAGCGGGAGAGAGAGCGAGAGAGAGAGAGAGAAGAAGAGAGAGCGGCGCGAGCGAGCGAGCGAGGAGCAGGGGAAGAGATGAGAGAGAGAGGAGAGAGCTAAACAGTCTGACAGTGATAAGCTCGCGAGCGACTAGAGATATAGGGAGAGAGCGCAGATGAAAAAAACAATGAGTATAGATAGGAGACGATCTACGTGCGCTCCGCTCTCTCTCTATCGCTCACTCGCTGATCGAGATCCCCTTCATGCAGCGCGTGTATAGCGCGTCTCTATCTCTCTCTCCTATCTCTCTCTATCTCCTGCCTTCTCTCTCTCTTAACCCCCCTATCTCTCTCTCTCTCTATCTTCTCTCTCTCTCTCTCTATATATATATTATTATATATTATATATAATATATATATATATATATTATCTGTCTGTCTGTCTCTGGCTCTTTCTCTGTCTTGCCTTCTCTGTCTCTCTGTCTGTTCGATGTCCTGCTGTCTATCTCTGTCTCTGTTGCATTCTCTCTTGTATGTGTCCCAATATCACAACTGTCACTGTGTGTGTGTACCAGTGTATTATCTATCTCAATATATACATATAATATGTTAATGTGGTGGGTGTGTGTGTGTTTATATAAAAGTGTTGCAATGTGACTATAGCGCTCCACCGCGACGCGACGAAAAAAGAAAAGAAGCCGAGCTAAGGAGAGGGACAAGAAGATGGAGCAGAAAATCGCGGCAAAAAAGCATAAACACCGCAACGGACGCAAAAGAGACGAGAAGCGATAGTGCGTAAGAAGTAGAAGAGAAGCATAAGAGAAGAGAGGGCAATCGCCAGATCAGCGTAATAAAAGTCAATACGCGACCACGCAAGACTCACTGCCTGCGCAGAGACTCCAACAATGGTAGCTCTCTCCTCTCCTCCCCCATCCTCTCCTTCCTCTCACCTACCCCCCGCTCCTTCCTCCCTCTCTCTATTCTCTCAATCCCTACGCTCTTCTCTCATGCGACACTAACAAACCCCCTGGTGTTTGCATGCAGACAATGGCCTCCAGCGATTGGGAGGCTTTGCTTCACTGTAACCAGTATGTGTGGGTAGTTTTGCACCGTGACCTCAAGGTTGAGTGGGGGGGGGGGGGGCGGGGGGGGGGGGGGGGGGGTGTCCATGGCGTTCGGGCCACTCTCTGCGTGATGTGCGTGTGTGCGTGTGAAGCGTTACAGGGATTGATTAACGATGAAGACTGGGTTCGGGTCGCGGTCTGTGTGGTGCTTTTAAAAAATACAACTAGTTTTATTT
>NC_054564.1:671067-696955 GCF_017654505.1 Polyodon spathula | reverse complement strand
TCTCTCCACAGCAACGCTCTACTGTGGCCTCCATGATGCACAGGCAGGAGACCGTTGAGTGCCTCAAGAAATTCAACGCCCGGAGAAAACTAAAGGTGGGTCCCCCGTCCACCCCACCCCCACAGGTGGGGGGGTGGGGTCCTCTTCTCTCTGTCTGTTCTCTCTCTCTCTCTGTCTGTTTCAGCAGCGACTCTTCTGTTTGCAAGTTACTCTGTGAAGCGAAGTCACTGCAGGAAGCTTGCTTGTAGACTTGGCCACATTCAGACCCAACATTAATCAAACTAGCATTCTAAACAGCAGCTGGCCGTCACCTTTACACACTGTTTTAGGAGAATCGTTTCCACTAGAAGTCTTTCTCAGTGTCTTCAGCGTCAATTCAATGGCAAACGTTTCCACTAGAAGTCTTTCTCACACACACACACACACACACACACACACACACTCACACTCATACATACACCCACACACACACAAACTGTGCTGTCTCAGTAAGTTTCCATTTACTGATTCCAATATTGAAAAGTTAGACACAGATAGCGCAATCGTTATCGTCAGACACAGAGATGCAATCCTGATGTCTTTCTTGTCCTCCACAGGGGGCCATATTGACCACCATGCTGGTCACACGCAATTTCTCTGGTAAGTAAAACACACTGGCATATAAACCCCCCCTAAAAATAATAATAATAATAATAATAATAATAATAATAATAATAATAATAATGAATGCACAGCTGTCTGTGCCTTTCACAATGCCAGCTTTGAAACCAACCAATCAGAGTCCAGATCCTGGAAAAGGTGGTGGATCCTCCCTCCCGCTTGTGTGATTGGCGAGTGATGGGTCAGGGGTCAGGGGTCAGGGGTTTGGTAGAAGTATTTGTCAGGTTGGTTTGATGTTCTTTCAAATACTTTTTTGTGTCTGGTTCTGTCAATGCCGTTGAACTCCACGCTTCGTTTGGGTAAGTCTCAGCTGTTTTGGGGTTTTTTAGAGCATTCTGCAGCACAGCTGCTGATTCCCCAGTGCTGTGAAATGCTCTGTAACACTTTGAGTGTCTCTCTTTGCTGTGTATTTGCAGACTATTTGCTTGGTGAATACACACGTGGTTACACTTCGTTACAGAGTTCTCATGCATAGTTAGCATGTGCTAAATGTGTAAATCTTTTTGGAAGATATATGTAAGTACGCAATTGTATCAGAAAACGGTTCGGGTTAGGGTCCACATTAGGGGGGTCAGGGTCAGGATTAGAGGGTTAAAATCTGGATTAGGGGGGTGAGGGTCTGGATTAGGGGGGTGAGGGTCTGGATTAGGGGGGTGAGGGTCTGGATTAGGGGGTTCAGGGTCTGGATTAGGGGGGTCAGGGTCTGGATTAGGGGGGTGAGGGTCTGGATTAGGGGGGTCAGGGTCTGGATTAGGGGGGTGAGGGTCTGGATTAGGGGGTTCAGGGTCTGGATTAGGGGGGTCAGGGTCTGGATTAGGGGGGTGAGGGTCTGGATTAGGGGGGTCAGAGTCTGGATTAGGGGGGTCAGAGTCTGGATTAGGGGGGTCAGGGTCTGGAATAGGGGGGGTGAGGGTCTGGATTAGGGGGTTCAGGTTCTGGATTAGGGGGGTGAGGGTCTGGATTAGGGGGGTCAGAGTCTGGATTAGGGGGGTCAGGGTTAGGGTTATATCACCCCCTCCCCCCACTCTGCTTCCCGTTGTCTGTCTCAACGGCTCTGTCCTGGTTAAATAAATCCATTTAAAACCGTGACTGGAACGATGCTGCCCCAGCAGGACGAGACCCACGACTCATCTCTATATAGTGACTCTCTATGAATCTGATTTGGGAGGCTGTGTGTCTGGAGAGCTGTGGAGATGACCCGCGGCTGGCGCTCCGCTCGCTGGCAGCACAGACTGGGCCTCGCTGCTGTTTGAGACGGTCACGCCTCCTGCCTTCAGAGAGCTTCACTGCAGGAGTTCTGTGAAGTCTCTCTCTCTCTCTCTCTCTCTCTCTCTCTCTCTCTCTCTCTCTCTCTCTCTCTCTCTTCTCTCTCTCTCTCTGTTTTAATGTCTCATTCTGCTTTTATTATGAGAATGGGGTTAGGGTAGTTAGAGGCCTTATTGCACAGCACTGCTGCAGTTCTGTGAAGTGTCTCTCTCTGTCTCTCTCTCTCTCTCTCTCTCTCTCTCTCTCTCTCTCTCTCTCTCTCTCTCTCTCTCTCTCTCTCTCTCTCTCTCTCTCCTCTCTCCCTCTCCCTCTCTTTGAACGGCTGATTTGTTTTTATTATGAGCAGGGATGAGTCATGTAGTGGGTTTATTAAAGGAATAGAGGGCAAGGTCAGGCTCTGAGGCTCTGAGGACTTCATGCCTAGGAGCTGCAGCGCGTTGGAAATGACAAGTATTGGCTTTCTGTATATTGTAAACAAGACTTGCTAATGTGTGTTCAGAATAGCTCCTTTGATTATATCAACGAAAGCTATATAAATAAATAGATAACTATGTATATATATATTTCCTTCAAGATAAGCCTTCAGCAGGGCGATGACGTCATGATGACGTCACAACAGAATGTTTACTCCCAAGAGTTCCAATTTGCTTCTTTTTGATTCTTGGCCACACACACACACACACACACACACACACACACACACACACACACACATAGATATATATGTATATATATAGTATATATATATATATTTATATATATATATATATATATATGCGTCGCACGTTATGCAGTCTTTGTGGATGTCGCCGAACACCTCCAGCGGTTTGATTTCAGAAGCACAGCAAATCAGAACTACAGAAGCAATGGGGTGTTGTGATACAGAAGCAATGGGGTGCTCTGATACAGAAGCAATGGGGTGTTGTGATACAGAAGCAATGGGGTGTTGTGATACAGAAGCAATGGGGTGTTGTGATACAGAAGCAGTGGGGTGTTGTGATACAGAAGCAATGGGGTGCTGTGATACAGAAGCAATGGGGTGCTCTGATACAGAAGCAATGGGGTGTTCTGATACAGAAGCAATGGGGTGTTCTGATACAGAAGCAATGGGGTGTTCTGATACAGAAGCAATGGGGTGTTCTGATACAGAAGCAATGGGGTGTTCTGATACAGAAGCAATGGGGTGTTCTGATACAGAAGCAATGGGGTGTTCTGATACAGAAGCAATGGGGTGCTCTGATACAGAAGCAATGGGGTGTTCTGATACAGAAGCAATGGGGTGCTCTGATACAGAAGCAATGGGGTGTTGTGATACAGAAGCAATGGGGTGCTCTGATACAGAAGCAATGGGGTGTTCTGATACAGAAGCAATGGGGTGTTCTGATACAGAAGCAATGGGGTGTTCTGATACAGAAGCAATGGGGTGTTCTGATACAGAAGCAATGGGGTGCTCTGATACAGAAGCAATGGGGTGTTCTGATACAGAAGCAATGGGGTGTTCTGATACAGAAGCAATGGGGTGTTCTGATACAGAAGCAATGGGGTGTTCTGATACAGAAGCAATGGGGTGTTCTGATACAGAAGCAATGGGGTGTTCTGATACAGAAGCAATGGGGTGTTCTGATACAGAAGCAATGGGGTGTTCTGATACAGAAGCAATGGGGTGTTGTGATACAGAAGCAATGGGGTGTTGTGATACAGAAGCAATGGGGTGTTGTGATACAGAAGCAATGGGGTGTTGTGATACAGAAGCAATGGGGTGTTGTGATACAGAAGCAATGGGGTGTTGTGATACAGAAGCAATGGGGTGTTGTGATACAGAAGCAATGGGGTGTTGTGATACAGAAGCAATGGGGTGTTCTGATACAGAAGCAATGGGGTGCTCTGATACAGAAGCAATGGGGTGTTCTGATACAGAAGCAATGGGGTGTTGTGATACAGAAGCAATGGGGTGTTACAGAAGCAATGGGTGATACAGAAGCAATGGGGTGTTGTGATACAGAAGCAATGGGGTGTTGTGATACAGAAGCAATGGGGTGCTCTGATACAGAAGCAATGGGGTGCTCTGATACAGAAGCAATGGGGTGCTCTGATACAGAAGCAATGGGGTGCTCTGATACAGAAGCAATGGGGTGCTCTGATACAGAAGCAATGGGGTGCTCTGATACAGAAGCAATAGGGTGCTGTGATACAGAAGCAATGAGGTGCTGTGATACAGAAGCAATGGGGTGTTGTGATACAGAAGCAATGGGGTGTTGTGATACAGAAGCAATGGGGTGCTCTGATACAGAAGCAATGGGGTGCTGTGATACAGAAGCAATGGGGTGTTGTGATACAGAAGCAATGGGGTGCTCTGATACAGACGCAATGGGGTGTTGTGATACATGGGCACGCTGCTGTATAGACTGTACATATATATTTAGAAAGACAGCGAGAGAGAGAGAGAGAATTCAGAAACAGCGCCACAGCTCTATCCCAGGAGAATCAGGATCTAACAGGATACTCATCAATCACTAGAAATACTTGATGAAGCATGAAGAAAAGTCGTTGATAAAGTGGAAAGTGTTTTAATAATTAGCCTCTCCTCCTTCTTCAGAGAGCCTGGCAGAAATAGCCGGGCAGACTGACGCTGCTGTTTCAGTGTGAGAGATTGAAAGCCGCACAGTGACTGACAGGGGGGGATGTTCTGAGAACACCGAGACGCTGAGCGTTCCGAGCTTTAGTTCCGATTCTAACAGGATGTCTTCCAGGTCCAGCCCATGAATAAAGTGTGCAGACTTAAATCGAGAGATCATTTGATAAAAACAGTCTTCCTTTCATTTTCAGCTTCTTCTTCTCACTAACGTTTCCTCCTTCTCTCTCTCTGTCCCCCTCACTCTCTCTCTCTCTCTCTCTCTCTCTCTCTCTCTCTCTCTCTCTCTCTCTCTCTCGGGTGTGTGTGCCACTAACAGTTGGTAGACAGTCCACAGCTGCTGCTGCAGTGACAGCTGCTGCCTCTGCTGCCACCACCACTTCAAGCCTGGTGGAACAAGGTAGCCACGCGGCCACGAACCTCACTGTCTGTCTATCTCTCTGTCCCTCTGCCGGGCTATTTATCTATATGTCTGTCTATTAGCCTGTCTGTCTCTGTCTATCTGTTCTGTGTCTCTCTGACTGTCACTCTGTCTCTCTCTCTCTCTCTCTCTCTGTCTCTGGCTGTCACTCTGTCTGCGTCTGTCTCTCTGTCTGGCTATCTATCTGTTCTTAGATAGGCAAGAGCTAGACAGTATAAATATGCCAGACAGATCACCTATATCTATCTCTCTCTGTCTGTCCATTTATCGGTCTGTCTCTCTGTCTCTGTCTCTGCTGTAATACGGAGAATGCCTGGAGTACAGCATCTTCGCACTACATACATGCATATAGGTATTCACCCCCGCTGTGCGTTTTCAGTGTGTTGTGTTACAACATGAAATCTTGATGTGTTTTTTTCTTTGATTTACACAACCTGCTCAACACTTTGAAGAGGCAAGAGAATTTTTATTGTGAAACAACAGTTAATGAAAAAAAAAAACTCAAATGTCTTGGTTATATAAGTATATAGGTAAGTCTCTACCACGTCTGGATCGTGCAATATTCGCCCATTCTTCTTGGCAAAATTGTTCAAGCTCTGTCAAGTTGGATGGGCGATCGTTGGTGGACGGCAATCTTCAAGTCTTGCCACAGATTCTCAATCGGATTCAAGTCCGGGCTTTGACTGGGCCACTCTAGGACATTCACTTTCTTGTTTTTAAGCCACTCCAGTGTCGCTTTGGCTGTGTGCTTGGGGTCATTGTCCTGCTGAAAGGTGAATCTCTGTTCCAGTCTGAGGTCTTTTGCAGACTGAAGCATGTTTTCCTCAAGGATTTGCCTGCATCCATTTTGCCCTCTACCCTGACAAAGTTTCCCCGTCCCTGCCGAAGCATCCCCATGGCATGATGCTGCCCCCACCATGCTTCACGGTAGGGGTGGTGTTACCTGGGTGATGTGCTGTGTTGGGTTTGCACCAGACATAACGCTTTGCATTTAGGTCAGATAGTTCCATTTTTGCTTCATCATTCCACAGAATGTTTTGCCACGTCTTTTCAGAGTCTCCCACATGCCTTTTTGCAAATTCCAAGCAATTGTCGAGTAGGTTGTGTAAATCAAAGGAAAAAACAATCCCATTTAAATGCATCAAGGTTTCAGGTTGTGACACAACACACTGTGAAAACGTTCAAGGGGGGGTGAATGCTTCCTATAGGCACCGTACATATCTCTCTATCTATCTATATACACCGAGCTGTGGCCAAAAGTTTAGCATCACCTAAAACGTCAAAATTGAGACATAATAATGAAATAAAAACAATATGAAATGCAATAATCCATAATAGTAGCACTGTAGTATTTCATGTTAGAATTTGAAATGCCATTTGCATTTGTGTGTTTTCTGTTAAGTTTCTGGAAAACTCCAGTGCGCTGGGTGTGCGATTCAATACGCTAGCGTCACTTTACTCAACAGCTTTCACTGGACTTCATGCAGCACAATGACTTCATGCTGTAGGATGCTTTTGGCCAGAGCTGTACTTCCAGGAACAAAAGCTTTCTCAAACTCCTCCTTCCTTCCATATCTCCCTCTCCTTCCTTCCCTCTCCCTCTCCCTCTCCTTCTTTCCCACTCCCTTTCTCCCTCTCTCTCTCCCTCTCCTTCCTTCCCTCTCCCTCTCCCTCGCTCCCTCTCCTTTCTTCCCTCTCCCTCTCCTTCTTTCCCACTCCCTTTCTCCCTCTCTCTCTGTCCTTCCTTCCCTCTCCCTCTCCCTCTCTCTCCCTCTCTTTCCTTCCCCCTCCCTCATCCCTCTCCCTCATCCCTCTCCCTCTCCCCTCTCTCTCTGTCTCTCTCTCTCTCTCTCTCTCTCTCTCTCTCTCTCTCTCTCTCTCTCTCTCTCTTATCCCCCACTGCCTGCCAGCCAGACCTCCGAATGCTGCATGTGTCAGCTGGCTAGGGTGCATGTACCAAGTGAGGGATGAGGGAGGGAGGGAGGGAGGGGGGCTATATTGGGGTTGGATGATAGAGCATTCCCAGTTATCTGTGTCCACAAGGACAGGGCTGTGTGGAGCGCTGATCGTCCGCGTGTTTCCAGTGAAGCTGCTTTTTGTTGCTGGTTTCTCGCAGTCCAGGGGTGGTCCGGCATGCCCGACAAAGAACCAGTTTCTTCCGCTCTATTCCCAGTTTGCCCAGTTGCATGGGGGCTACTGGTCTTGTGCATGCAGAAAGAATGGGGCTCTGTTTTATATCCGTCCGAGCAGCGGGAGGGGAGGAGGGGGGAAGAAAATATCTTCTGAAAAAATTCTTTAGAACCTCTTAAAACGTCTTAATCCGCCCTTCTCCACATCTGCCTGTACAGAAATCTTAAAGCTTCTTAAAATAACCCTCTTTGCGCTGCATGGTCTGAAGTAGGCTTGCGCTGCTGCTTGGAATCGCTTTTAAGAAGTATTTATCGGCAGGTAGTTTAAAAAAAAAAAATGTGCTGATTTCAAAACAAGAATAACTGTCCTCCCCTCGCCTTTACAATCTGGTACTAGTCTCTTCAAAGCAGGTTTACAGATTTAATCTGGACGTGCTTTATAGACACCTTGAAACCGTGGACCAGAACCCTGGGACCAGCCTCAGTTATATTGTCCCACACAGTAGATTATTGTCAGCTCTGTTGGTGCGCAGGTTTATAGAAGAGAGCAGAGCATGCAACTGCTGCCATTTTGGCTCCTAGGCGGATCCAGCACTGCATAGCAAGCTATAGAGCAGCTTGAGCCATCATGGCTGAGCTGAGGTGCAGTTTCAGTATGGAACTCTCTTGCTGCTGCTGCTGCTGTTTGATGACTGTTGTGTTTCTCTTTCTCTGACCCAATCTCTCTTTTTGAACCCCTCTGTCCTCCACTCTCCTCTGTCTCTCTGCTCTTCTGTAATGTTATTGCAAGGTAAGCAGGGCCTGTGCTCCTTTAAGAGCTCTTCGGTATGGTTGCTGCATGTCTTCCCTCCTCCCCGAGCTCCGTGTTCTGTCACACCAGCACTGCTTGTTTTAATAATAATAATAATAATGATAATAATAATAACAGCGGTCACTCATTCTGAAACTTTAGGAGTTAAGATTGTATTTTGGTAAAGGAATCTGTGTATTATAATTTTCTTAGCATCTGTGTCTGTCTTCCTCGTTCTTTGCAATAACTCAGCCCAGCCATTCCAGTGACTAACCCTACATGGGGACACTGTGACCCTCCACAGAGATCACATCCGCTGAGTTCCTGCTTAAACACTAGGAGCTGTTAATTGTAAAACAAATTAATTGGTGTGCTGCAATGAAGTATGAAAACTCTACTAATTACCAGGGATCCTAGGAATCTGTTTGCTCCAGGGAAAAAAAAAACACTGCTTGACTTTTTGTACACTTATCATATATAATCCTCAACACAGGCAATATTGCTTTACATTAACATGAATAACACTGCTCCTGTCACACTGAGATGTGTGTGTGTGTGTGTGTGTGTGTGTGTGTGTGTATACACCGAGCATCAATAGAAACGTATCACTATTATAACACATTTATTTTCATATATAAATGATGGACATTGACGAAATGTTTTTGTTTTCTTTGTAATCACTTGATCATCCTCGACCACGACACGCTGGAGAGACTGTGACTGAGGCTCTTAATCACCTAATCAGTGAGACAGTTGATTGGACGCTGGGTATGGATTTCAGCTGTTGAATTGCAAGCTTGAATAAAAGCAATAAAGAAAATCACAGAAAAAAAAACAATATGCCACGTCTTTCAAGAGAGCAGCGCCTTCGTGCGATCGGCATGTTGGAGGCTGGACTGGGGCAGCGGGCTGTGGCTCACCGTCTTGGGCGCTCACAGCCAGCAATTTCAAACCTGGCGAGACGGTATAACCAGACACACTCTGCCAACGACAGGCCACCAACCGGGAGACCAAGAGTCACAACACCTGCCCGAGAGCGACAGATCATTCTGCAGCATCTTCGTGATATCAATTGTTAATCAGCACAATAAAAAGTCACTTTGCCTGCTCTGAAACAGGGTTTGCCATTTTTCGATCACATCTAGTGAATTTTATCCAAATATAAGTGATACGTTTCTTTTGATGCTCATTATATATATATATATTTTAATTTTTTTTTTTTGTGGAAAGCTAGGATCCCTGCTAAATAGTAATCCGAGTGGAACAGACGGTGTTGCACCTCGCATGCTAGGGCTGGAATACTTTCACGAGACCTTCCCGTGTGCGTGTTGCAGAACGATGCAGCAACACAGGAGCGTTGCAATGGGCTGCACGTGTGTCCAAGTGTGCAACAACATCCCACTGTAAACTGAAACAAACAGCTAATATGCGACCTGTCAGTCGAAGGGGGGGAGGGATTCTAACTGTACCCAGCGCTGGTTATTGTAGCAATGCATCCACAGCCTGTATAAAACAAGAACTACGAGTCCCAGCATCCAGCACTGTTATGACTGGTGTGGAGGCATGCTGGGAGCTGTATTTTTTAGTCCAATTCTTGTTGCCCTCTGATTAGTATGACTTCTTTAGCTGCCTGTATATAAAAAAAAAAAAAAAAACTACAGGTCCCAGCATTCACCACAGTTACAACTGGTGGTGAGGCATGCTGGGAGCTGTAGTTTTAGTAGGTGGTGCTGTAATAACCTGGGCTGGGGTGGGTGCAGCATGTTTGCTCAGAGCGGTGTTGCAGATCATTCAGGGCCCCTCTTGTGAACTCCCGAGTTGTTCTGGGTCTTGGTTTTTCTCGTAACCCTGCGGTAGAATTGCACCCCCAGGAGTTTTTGTTTGATTTCCTCGGGAACACGGTCTGTGTGATCGTTTCCGGGGACAGACAGAGCGCTGTGGCTGCTGCTCGATCGCTTATTATTACACTATAACTGTTAACCTCTGCCTCCCTCTCCCTCTCCTTCCCTGCAGTAGCGAAGAGTCTACTGAACAAGAAAGCTGATGTGAAGGTCAGTGTGCCTCTAGTGTGTGTCTGTGTGTGTGTGTGTGTTTATGTGTGTGTCTGTGTGTCTGTGTGTCTGAGTCTGAGTCTGTCCTTCTCTCTCTGTCTCTGTCCCTCTATCTCTCCCTTTCCCTCTCCCCCTGTCCTTCCTTCTCTGTCTCCCTCTCCTGCTCCCTCCCTCTCTCTCTCTCTCTCTCTCTCTCTCTCTCTCTCTCTCTCTCTCTCTCTCTCTCTCTGTCCCAGGCTCAGGCTTTGCTGCTGTCTTGTCTCTGCGTGTCTCTGTCTCTGCCTCTGGGATTCTGCCTGTCAGTGCCTGCTCTCTCAGGCTGTGCTGCTGTCTCTGGGACTCTGCCTATCAGTGCCCGCTCTCTCACAGCTCAGCACCACAATCCTGAACGCATCACCTGGTCTGATGCAGTGAACCCGTGCCAAGGCAGAGCCTGGCTGGTAAACCTGATAGGATAGACAACTGAGTGAAGCCAACAATACCACTCCGAGGAATCGACTAGCTAGGAATCTCAACCCCTGGGTGCAGCAGGATTGGCATCAACACTTTACACTGTATGAGTTCACAGTGACAGCATGAGAAAGAACAGGCAAGCATTGCAAAGCACAGAGAGGTCTGGGAAAGCATAGGCAAGCATTGAAAAGCACAGAGAGGTCTGGTAAAGCACAGGGTAGCATTGTAAAGCACAGAGAGGTCTGGTAAAGCATAGGGAAGCATTGTAAAGCACAGAGAGGTCTGGTAAAGCATAGGGAAGCATTGTAAAGCACAGAGAGGTCTGGTAAAGCATAGGGAAGCACTGTAAAGCACAGAGAGGTCTGGTAAAGCATAGGGAAGCATTGTAAAGCACAGAGAGGTCTGGTAAAGCATAGGGAAGCATTGTAAAGCACAGAGAGGTCTGGTAAAGCACAGGGAAGCATTGTAAAGCACAGAGAGGTCTGGTAAAGCACAGGGAAGCATTGTAAAGCACAGAGAGGTCTGGTAAAGCACAGGGAAGCATTGTAAAGCACAGAGAGGGATAGTAAAGCATAGGGATTGTAAAGCACAGAGAGGGATGGGAAAGCATAGGGATTGTAAAGCACAGAGAGGGATGGTAAAGCATATTTAAAAAATTGTTGATGCTGAAACTACTAGGAAGAGGATGAGCTCTGATGAGCCGAATGGCCTCCTCTCATTCGGGGAATTCTGTTCCTGTTTTTCCTCTCTCCCTCTCTTGCTCTCTCTTTTCCTTGCTCCTTCGCTCGGCAGTCTCTCTCTCTTCACCTCCCTCGTTCCTTCTCCGCTCCGCAAGTCTATTCTGGTGTGCCGTGCAGTGTCCTGAAACCTGTTCCTTTCAGCAGCTAAAGCCGAGGGAACGTTGAGCCACGTTGCAGCTTGGAACCTGGTTTCAGGAGACTGGGGTTCAGGTCCCTGCGTGGCACACCAGGCAGGGAGGCTTGGGGGTTTGATACAGCCCCTCAAGCCAGGTCTCCCGGGGGTCTCCTGGAACCAGGTTTCAAGACGCTGTTATTTATTTATTTATTTATTTATTTATTTATTATTCATTACAAACCATCCATCTGGGAGGACCTGCTCCAATCCCGATGTGTCCCAGTATCCCAGTATCAAAGCTCTAACAGGTCACCAGCTATCCAGTAGGTGGAGCTCCCAACACAATTCCAAGACTCTCAGATTCCAGGATGTTTCATATGGATCAGTGCTAATCTGTCTCAATACAATACAATACAACACAATACAATACACTACAATACAATGCAATACAATACACTGCATCACAATACAATACAATAAAATGCAATGCAATGTAATACAATACAATACAATACAATACACTGAATTACAATATAGTATAATTTAATACAATACACTGCATTACAATACAATACAGTACAATACAATACAATGCAATGCAATGCAATGCAATACATTACAATGCAATACAATGCAATACAATACAATACAATACACCGCATTACAATACAATGCAATGCAATACAATACAAGATATATTTATATAGCGCCTACATCAAAGTGAGGAATTTTATTTAATGTTGTCAGCCTTGTGACGCACGCATGGGGGGGGTGGATAAATCCAAACTCTCCTCTAGTCTTTATATATCTGAGGACATGTGGAAGATGAGCAAGCTAATGCAGGACGGGCTCTCGGGGGCCGGGGGCCACTCCCCCATACAACGCGATAACAACACAACAACATGTTTCAATGGACAATATCTCCATGCAAATTCTTCATGCATGTTCATGAACGGGCCGATAATGACGGATCGCTACCCATTCCGTTGGATTCTTAGACATGTTTGCTGGATAATTCAATCAGCTCCAACAGCCGCTGCAGCCAGCATCTTTGTCGTCGCTCCCTCGCGCTCTCTCTGACCGAGAGCTTCCCATCTGCCAATAAAATGAACTCACCTTCACAAAGCGGCATGAAGCATACATCTGTTAATTTAACTGATGAATTAATTTATTGATTTCCATTCTTTCATTCTCTCTCTCTCTCTCTTTGTCTCTCCGTCGTTATAGAAACGGAAGTGCAGCTCTTCTGTTCAGTACATGGTGAGGATCACCCTTTATTAATCTGGCTTCACTTTCAGGGGGGTGGGAGTGGAGGTGGGGGTGGGGGCTGGTTGTGGAGAAGCATATTAGTGTCGCACGAGGTTCCCAGGGCAGTCGAGTCCCCAGCGCAACGCTAACGTGCTTCCCCGCACACACCCACACCCATGGGGAGTCTTTTCAGAAGCTGCTTTTGCTGGTCAGCAGCGATCAAAGAAGAAACAGCAATACCAAATCCCTCAGAACACACACACACACACACACACACACACACACACACACACACACACACACTGTGGTAGAAGAATTAACACAAATCTAATGTTTGGGAAAGTTGGACGACGTGAAGCACATTTAACAAAGTATTTTGTTAGAGAGAGAGGGAACAGAGAGAGAGGAAAAGGAGAGAGGGAACAAGAGAGGAAACAAGAGAGAGGAAAAGGAGAGAGAGAGAGGGGGAACGAGAGAGGAAAAGGAGAGAGGAAACGTTTGTAGGCAGTTTTTTTGTCTGCGCTGTTTTTAAGCGAGCAGAGATCGAGCGAAGACGATGGAAACTCAGAACTGCTCATGCGTGGAATCGCCTTTCAGAAGTATTGATTGGCAGCTGTTAGATAAATCCCTTCATCAACGCGTCGAGTTCAAATCCAGACAAGCTGTCCTTCCCTCACCTTTGCAACTGAGCGCCCAGCAATGGCGGTTAGCTCACCCGCCCAGGGGTTTAAAAAGCCGATTGGAGATTTACTTTCCTCTCATCCCGGGACATTTTTACTGCCGTGAACCTACAATATAAAGTGACAATGATTTGGTGATTTCATGATTTAGTGGTTTCATGATTTGGTGATTTGGTGATTTAGTGATTTCATGATTTTGGTCATTTGGTGATTTGTTGGAGATTTCCCACCAGATTCAGCCGGCTGTTTAAAAGTGTCCGGATTAAGAGGCGTTGCCTCCATGCTGCCTCCTTCTTCACTGAGTTAGAGAAACAGCAGCGACAATGCATTG
Source organism: Polyodon spathula (assembly GCF_017654505.1). NCBI lineage: Eukaryota > Metazoa > Chordata > Actinopteri > Acipenseriformes > Polyodontidae > Polyodon > Polyodon spathula. Next base: position 683,439 of record NC_054564.1, on the reverse strand, counting down.
TGGGATAGCATGGAGCTGTGAAGCAGTGCATTGTGGGAGAGTTGCGTTATGAAGCAGTGCATTGTGGGAGAGCGTGGAGCTGTGAAGCAGTGCATTGTGGGAGTTCCGAGGGACGAGTCTTGACGGGCCGAAGGGCTTTTTCTCGTTCCCAAGCTTTTCGGATGTTCTTGTGATTACTGACTGTTATGGAGTCAGAAACATGCTTCATCGGGAGGTGTCAGGGTCATGCTTGTTGCGTGTGGCGTGTCGAGCCGTGCTTCGCTCTGCGTGTGGGCGTGTGCCCTGTGTTTGCATGCATGTGGCTGCAGCGGTGTTCATGAGTGTGAGCCACGATCACTGTGTGTGTGTGTCTGTGTGTCTCTGTGTGTGTGTCTGTGTGTCTCAGTGTATGTGTGTTTGTCTGTGTCTGAGTGTCTGAGTGTGTCTGTGTGTCTCATTGTGTCTGTGTCTGAGTGTCTCAGTGTGTCTGTGTGTGTCAGTGTGTGTGTCTCAGTGTGTGTGTGTGCTTGAGTGTGTGTCAGTGTCTCTGCTATTCCTGTTAATAGTTGTACAGTGAGAGCCTGTGTTTTTATAAGGATGCTGTGTATGTGGCTGGCACACTGTGTTACCAGCAGTGTGTATACCTGTGCTATCATTCATACAGAACCATTGCATTGATATTGTAGTATCTCTGTGTGTCTGTCTGTCTGTATCTGTGTGTGTGTGTCTGTCTTTGTGTCTGTCTTTGCGTGTGTGTCTCTGATGTGGTGTCGTGTGTGTCGACTGTCTGACCAGTCCACAGTAGACACAGTGTCCACAGACATGTGTGTTGTGTGTCCAACCACACATGAGTGTGTGGTGCATCCATGTGTGTGTGTGTGTGGTGGGTATGGGTGACGCACACAACGTGTGTCCCGTGTGTGTGTGTGTGTGTGTATGGGTGTGGCTGGGTGTCCCGTGGTGTGTGTGTCGCTGGGTGTCCCGTGGTGTGGGTGCCCCGTGGCTGGGTGCCCCATGGTGTGGGTGTGCTGGGTGTCACTGGGTGTCCCGTGGCTGGGTGTCCCGTGGCTGGGTGTGTGGTGTCCCGTGTTGCTGGGTGTCGCGTGGTGTGGGTGTCGCTGGGTGTCCCGTGGCTGGATGTCCCCTGGGTGCACCCGTGGTGTCACCAGCACCCTGGGTGACCCACAGTTGGTGCCCCACAGGCTGGGTGCACCACACACACAGCTGGTGTGTGGGCACCACATACAGTGACCCACAGGGCAACCACAAACACAGTGTCCCTCACAGTGGTGGGGTGTCGCTGGTGACCCAACAGTGGTCACCACACACACAGCGACCCACAGGCTAACCACACCCATAGCGACTCACATGGCACCACACCCTTGGTGTTGCTACCCACACTGCACCCACACAGTGTCTGTCGACCCACGCTGGCACCGACCCACAGTGGCACCACATACAGTGACCCACAGGGAACCACACCCATAGCGACTCACAGGGCACCACACCACACTCCACCCACGTGGTTGTCACACACACACATTGACCCACACAGGGCACCGACCCACACAGCAGGGTGTGGTGTGTGTCGCTGGGTGTCCCGTGGCTGGGTGTTGCTGGGTGTTCCGTGGTGTGTGTGGGGCTGGGTGTCCCGTGGTGTGGGTGTCGCTGGGTGTCCCGTGGTGTGGGTGTCCCGTGGTGTATGTGTCGCTGGGTGTCCCGTGGTGTGGGTGTCCCGTGGCTGGGTGTCCCGTGGTGTATGTGTCGCTGGGTGTCCCGTGGTGTGTGTGTCGCTGGGTGTCCCGTGGTGTGGGTGTCGCTGGGTGTCCCGTGGTGTGTGTCGCTGGGTGTCCCGTGGCTGGGTGTCCCGTGGTGTATGTGTCGCTGGGTGTCCCTTGGTGTGGGTATCGCTGGGTGTCCCGTGGTGTGGGTGTCGCTGGGTGTCCCGTGGTGTGTGTGTCGCTGGGTGTCCCGTGGCTGGGTGTCGGTTGTCCCCGCTGGTGTGTGCTACCCCGGGTGTCCCGTTGTGCTGTCGGCTGGGTGTCCCGTGGCTCCGTGGTGTGGGTGTCCCGTGGCTGGGTGTCCCGTGGTGTGTGTCGCTGGGTGTCCCGTGGTGAGCAGGGGTAGCACACAGACTCTGCTGAGTGAGGTCCCTGTTTCTGTTGTTCTGTACTCTGGTGGTAACGTTGTGTTGTGTTTCCTGCACAGCCCCAGACTAACAGCAACAAAGCCAACACAGTAAGCAGCCCCAAAGGAAACCAGTCCTCCCCAGCACTGGTATTTATCTTCTTTGTCCCTCACTTTCTCTGCTGGGTTTTTTCCCTTGTGTGTGTCCATTTCACAGCCAGGCATGTCCGAGGCATTACTGTCCTTTTAGTTATGAACCCTGTTCACAAAACTATAGGAAGGTCTATAGGAAAGAGAACTCCACTCTCAACACTGCAGAGCTGTATAGAGGTCTATAGGAAAGAGATCTCCACTCTCAACACTGCAGAGCTGTATAGAGGTCTATAGGAAAGAGATCTCCACTCTCAACACTGCAGAGCTGTATAGAGGTCTATAGGAAAGAGATCTCCACTCTCAACACTGCAGAGCTGTATAGAGGTCTATAGGAAAGAGAGTTCCACTTTCAACACTGCAGAGCTGTATAGAGGTCTATAGGAAAGAGAGCTCCACTTTCAACACTGCAGAGTGCTCTAGCGGTATAGGAAAGTAATAATTAAATTAATCTGGCTTTACAAAGAATGCCACATTTTACTTAATTCAAGTGAAAATGACGGGCTGTGCAATGTGTTGAGAACGGGGTTCAGTGTAACACACAGCAAGTCAGGGTTCTCCCACAGACCACTAGAGACTGGAGTGTTATTGACGTGAATGCAGAGTGTAACCACAGACTGACTGTGCAGATTTACCTAAGAGCTGCCGCTCCCTCCACACCTGGGCCTGGGTGACTCGCTATAAAACAGCAAGTGGAGCGCTCTGCTTTCCCTGGTCTGTCGGGGTCTGGAGAGCACTCTCAGAGCACGCTGTGCTCCCCTGTGTCCCTCGGGTCTGTCAGGGTCTGGAGAGCACTCTCAGAGCACGCTGCTCTCCCCTGGTATGTTATTTAAACAGCAGCCCTTGGGGACGGGTGACGAGGATGTAGATGTATTTTCAGAACCCTGATATTTACTCTCTACGGCTTGCCACAGTAATTAATAAGCGCTGTGCAAGTCTTGTTGGCTGTGAATGATGCACAAGCCCACAGCCTTTTTCAATGATAATAGGTATGTTATTTTTATTTAAGCTTTGAGATTAGGCTCCAGGGCTTTCTATTTTGAGAACGTGAAGGACCTTTTCATGCTAATTCTAAAGACGCCGGTCTAGTTTAGTGAGCCTGTCTCTTTAATTTTGAAGACGGCTGGAGTAGAGACAGGGAGCTCTCCTGAACAGCGGCAGCTCTTGAGATCCATTGGGATCGCTGTATGGGATCGATGAGGAATCGTTCCGTTTCAGTAACTGCACTCTAACCCCCCCTCCCCCACCCTGGTGGGTCGGAGGGGAGGGGGGGGGTACTCCTCCCTCTATGTATGATGTGGAAATAAATTGTTTTAATTTCTACAGAAAGATTTAAACTCGCTACCGTGATTTGAGTCCATAGAGTGGAGTGGAAGGTCGAGTGATGCTTCCTCTCCTTGTGGCTCCCTCTCTCTCTCTCTCCCCTCCTCTCCCTCTCCTCTCTCTCCCCCGCCTCTCTCGCGAGGGAGACAGAGGGGCTCAAGGGAGAGGCTTGAGACAAGATAGGTGTCCTAAGCTGGACGAGGAAGGAAGGAGCTGTCCCTCTCCTTCCTTCCCTCTCTCTCTCTCTCTCTCTGTAGGAGCCTCAAACCACCGTCATTCATAACCCCTTGGATGGAATGAAGGTACTCTCGTCTTTTCACTCTCTTTCCATCCCTCGTTCCCTCTCTCTGTCCACCTGTGTCTCTCCATCTGTCCATCTCCTCTCTTTTCCCTGGAGCAAAAATCATAGCTATACTGTCTGTCCTCCCCAAATTATATGCTGTATGAAAACGTGCAACAGGACCATGTTCTATATATATTTTGTAAGGAGCTTCAGGGAAAATGGCATCAGCCAATCACAGACGATCAACTCCGCGCCACCCTGCAGTGATGTCATTTCCCCTGCATAGTTTAAAAAAATATATAGATCAGTTTTCAGGTCTGTTCAGACTGTGAGTTCCTCTTCTAAGCTGCAGCTGTCCTAGATACACCATGAAGACTAAACTCGCTTGTGAAATACTGGTCTTGCAAAAACACAAGCAGGATTATCTGTGGCTGTGTGGTGTTATACAGCAGTGTGTTCCCTAACTCTGCCGGAACCACACTGAAACACAGCTTCTCCTTCAGCAAGAATGGTTAAACCAATTCCTTCTGGTATTGTGTGTGAGCTGTTAGGAACACCTGTATTATATAATAAGAGGTAACGGCTGATTTCTGCAAGTATTTCTGATTCAGAAGGGTCCAAACAGAGAAAGGACATCACTGGGAGCTCACAGAAGGGGTCGACACACAAGGAGTGCAACATTTCACACATCCACAGTCAAACACTAGCTACACTGTCAAAAGACTTTCTGGCGAGTGTTGTATCTCTTATCTCTGATGATCTACTGGCGTGTGTGTGTGTGTGTGTGTGTGTGTGTGTGTGTGTGTCCCCGTCTCGTGATGTCAGTGTCAAGTCACTTCGATTCACTAAAGTTTGTCGGTGTGTCTTTGTCAAGGCTGTCACAGTGTTTGTGCGTGTAGACCTGGAGTTTGCACAAATACGTCAGTGTGTGTGTATGTCTCAGTTTGTGTGTGTGTCTCAGTGGTTCGTTTGTGTTCACAGTCGACAGCAGTTGATAATAGAAATAGCTCTTCAGACTTCATTGCATCAAGAGGAGTGACTGAGTGAACCAGCTGTGCGGGAGAGACGAGAGTCACGTGACTGAGTGAACCAGCTGTGCGGGAGAGACGAGCGTCATGTGACTGAGTGAACCAGCTGTGCGGGAGAGACGAGAGTCATGTGACTGAGTGAACCAGCTGTGCGGGAGAGACGAGCGTCATGTGACTGAGTGAACCAGCTGTGCGGGAGAGACGAGCGTCATGTGACTGAGTGAACCAGCTGTGCGGGAGAGACGAGAGTCATGTGACTCTGCTTGCCAGTTATTGGCTGTTATTCAGTTTCCCGAAACTGTTCTGGATTACTGATGGTTTTCATGAACAGCAGTAAAGAAGAGTTGCAGGAATATCCAGCTGGATTCATAAAAACAGACTTTTAAACAAACACTCTTTTCAGGAGTTGTGACCAGACCTGCAAATTCCTATCGAATCCCCCTGGTGTGAATCTTGCAGGAATAACACCGGAATATCTCCTGCGCTTCCTCTGAGTCCTTCATTGTGAATTCAGCCCCCCCTGTTAATTCATGTGTGTTTAATCACCCTGATTCATTCCATGCTCCTCTGTAATGAACACTGTTGATTGCGTGTGTAAGACATTACCAAGAAAAAGTGATTAGGAGTAAAAGGCTGTGATAGAGCCCATCCCTTGAATTATTATTATTATTATTCTTATTATTATTATTATTATTATTATTATTATTATTATAAATCCAAGGGCGACCCCAAGGCGACTTGCAGGTGTTCCAGGGCAGTGCAGGGTTACAATGCAAGCTTCATATTTAAACACAGTGTAGTTTACAGTAAGTGCAATAATACTAACACTGCTAGAATACAATATGAACTAGGATGCAGCCAGTCAGGATCACAGCAAGTTATATCTGCAGTGACAGATTAGCAGTGCAATAGTGCAAGGATAGCGCATCAGCTGAGGATCCAGTAAGGTGGTGCTGAGGTCAGGAGAGTCCAGTGCAGAGCAGGAGGGGTGGAGCAGGAGATCCACAAGTGCAGGTGTCAGTAGCCTGTGAATACACCCCCCACCCCCCCCCCCCCCCCCCACCATTATTAGAGACACAGAGACGGCGTGCCCAAGGAATCCACAGACAGCAGCAACACCACCATCGAGGATGAGGATGTGAAAGGTAGGAGTCCGGAACTCACAAGCAGTGATATCACCCAGATCTCAGGTGGATTTTGTGTGATTGCATATGGAGTCTGAGTGATCCGATTGTGTGTGGTGGGGGGGTGTGGTTGTGTAGTTTCCCACTGAGTCCGGGTGATTTAACATTGCTTTCATGTGATTTCACACTGATTGTAGGTGATTTAGAATGTTTTTTGCAAAATTTCACTTGAATGCAGTGTGATTCCACTTGGATTTGTTGTGGTTTCAGTTGGAATCTGCAATTTCACTTGAATTCAGTGTAATTTCACTTGAATGCATGGTGATTTCACTTGAAACATGTGTGATTTAACTTGAATTCAGTGTATTTAACTTGAAATCTGAATGATTCACTTAAATTCAGTGTGATTTCCCTTGAATTTGGTGTGATTTCACTTGAATTCAGTGTGGGTTCATGTGAAATCTGTGTGATTTCACTTGGTCTGTTTGATAATCAAGGGCAGCAGGTCATTTTGCTGCCTGATTACGACTGGAAAATATTGTGTGATTGCTGAGATCTTTGAAACAGTCTCCTTGGTTCTCAAGCCAGCAGGCCCTGCTCTCTGCGTGCTTGCAGGTGTTGTCTGTGTGCTTAGGAATCTGACAATCTGGGATGTGAGAGAGGAGAGGAGATGTGAGGTGACAGAGAGGAGAGGGGAGAGAGGAGAGGAGATGTGAGGTGACAGAGAGGAGAGGGGAGAGAGAGAGGAGGGGGATGTGAGAGAGGAGAGGAGATGTGAGGTGACAGAGAGGAGAGGGGGAGAGAGGAGGAGGAGAATAGTTCCAACCCCCTGTCAAGAGGAGAGGGGAGTGAGAGAGGAGGGGGGATGTGAGAGAGGAGAGGAGATGTGAGATGACAGAAAGAGGAGAGAGGAGAGGGGATGTGAGGTGACAGAGAGGAGAGGGGAGAGAGGAGAGGAGAGGAGATGTGAGAAGAGAGAGAGAGGAGAGGAGAGAGAGGAGAGGAGAGGAGATGTGAGGTGAGGGAGAGGAGAGGGGAGAGAGGAGTGACACTGGCCAGCGGGATCTGAAGATCTCAGAGAGCCGGAAGGAAACCTGAGAGAGGGAGAGGAAAGAGGAGAGGAGAAAGTAGAGCAAGGACACCTTGAGTTTATTTATAGCAGCCTGTGAAAGGGGGGGGGGGGGAGATGGGAGACTGGGAGAGAGGGCCATTTAACTTGAGTTGAAACAAAGTAGTGCCACGCTCAAATGTGTGTGTGTGTGTGTGTGTGTGTGTTGTGAGAGAGAGTGTGAGAGACTCTCACTCTCACACAACACTCTCACACAGACCTTGTCAGTGTGGTGTGTCCAGTGTGTTGTGTGTGTGTGTGTGGGTGTGGAGGGAGCTGAGGGAGTCGGCACCTCCCCCCCCCCCTCCTATTGTTTGAACTCGACCCTGGTTCCGGGTCATACTGACACTACTAGGACAGTCTCCTCATCACCGAAGGCGATCATTGGATGTTAAACTGGTCCTGGAGTCTGTTCAGATGGGAGCCATGTCCAGCGGTTCAGACGTGTGTCTCAGTGTGTCTCAATGTGTCTCAGTGGGTCTCCGTGTATTAGTGTATCTCAGTGTATCTCAGTGTGTCTCAGTGTATCTCAGTGTGACCCCTCGTTACACAAACGACTCAAATGCAAACTCCGACAAAAATCGCAAGGCTAATATGGCCCTCCCATAGAGCACACATAGTGACACAGACTCAGACAAGTCTAACCTAGAGTCCACACACACTTGCTGACAGCACGACACACGAGTCACAACAGGTTCACAGAGTCACCCATAGCCACACTATCACCCATAGAACAACACGGTGGCGTGTAATCAGTGTGTCTCAATGTGTCTCTTAGTGTGTCTCAGTGTGTGTCTCACTGTATCTCAGTGTTTCTCAGTGTGTATCTCAGTGTGTCTCAATGTGTTTTAGTGTGTCTCAGTGTGTTTCACTGTGTTTCACTGTGTCTCAGTGTGTCTCAGTGTGTTTCACTGTGTCTCAGTGTGTCTCAGTGTGTCTCAGTGTGTCTCAGTGTGTTTCACTGTGTCTCTGTGTGTCTCAGTGTGTTTCACTGTGTCTCAGTGTGTCTCAGTGTGTCTCATTGTGTGTCTCAGTGTGTCTCAGTGTGTTTCACTGTGTCTCAGTGTGTCTCAGTGTGTCTCAGTGTGTCTCACAGTGTGTCTCAGTGTCTCAGTGTGTCTCAGTGTGCTGTTGTTTGAGTAATCTCTCGTCTGAGTCACTCTGCAGTTCAGTGCGATTCCTGAGCGCTCTCTGAGAGTCAGCACGCCCCTCACTCCATTCTCAGCAATCTCAAGCTGTGTGATGTTGCTTTCTGTCTTCTCTTCTCCTTTTCTTTCTTTCTTCATTTCTCTCTTTCTCCTTGAAATGCTCTTTTTTCCTTCTTTCTGCTCTCGTTGTTTCTGCATCTTTCTTTCGTTCTCCCTCTCTTCTCTCTGCTTGCATTGTCTGTGTGTGTGTGTGCGTGTGCTCAGTGAGTGTGCTCACCACTGGTTGACTACCGTGTGGTGGGTCCTGTGTGTTTTTTGCCAGTGCTCACACGGCGTGTCACACACCAAACACGTGCCACTGTGTGTGCGGGTGGTGCGTTGCGCACCCTTGTGCGTGTGTGTGTGTGCGTGTGGGCGTGTGTGTGTGTGTATAGTGTGTGTGTGTGGTGTGCATGTGTGTGCGTGTGGGTGTGTGTTTGCCTGTGTGTGTGTGTGTGTGTGCGTGCATGGGGGAGTGTGTTTGTGTGTGCAGGTGTGTGACTGTGTGTGGGTGTGTGTGTGTGTATGTGTGTGTGTGTGTGTGTGTGTGAGTGTGTGTGCGTGCGTGTGTGTGTGTATGTGTTAGTGTGCATGTGTGTGTGTACGTGTGTGTGTGTGTGTGTGTGTTTGCCTGTGTGTGTGTGTGTGTGGGGTCCCCTGTGTGTGTGTGTGTGCGTGTGTGTGTGTCTGTGTGTGGCGGTGACCTCACCAACACAAGAGGGTATTGCTCACAATCACATGCTTACAGTAACAGTACAGGGTCTCTCAGTGTTGTGTGAAACCCGAAATGTCGCTCACTTACTTATTGGGAAGATTTCATGCTATTGTTAATGAGAAGCACCCCCCGCCTCCCGCAAAGTACATCAACATTAGCCTAACTGAGGGGGGGGGATTTTAAAAAAACTATGTTGAACAATAATTCCTGATGACCTAATTTGACTGAAACAAACACTGTCTCGCTGTGTCTGTCTCTCATCTGTGTCATTGTATCTCTCTGTCTCTCTGTCTCTGTCTCTGTCTCTGTCTCTGTCTTTGTGTCTCTGTTTGTCTCTGCCTCAGCCATGCTTTGGTTTGTGGTATGCTGCTGCCGTCTGGTAGTGTGTTCTTGTACCTACACTGAAGAGCATATCACTGCATGCTACATCTCCAGCCTCTGCACCCCACTCTCACTAACCCTAACCCTAACACACACCGAGACAGCCTCAGCACCCCATCTGTCTCACAAACCCTAACCCTAACCCCTAACCTCTTGGGATGGGAGGCGTTGACCCCTTAGAGTGATTGGATTGGGTTGTGATTGGAGGCGGTGGGGTGAAGCCTGATTGGATTGGGATTCCATGGATTGGAGTTGTCGTGGGGGTGAGACCCTTGGGACTATTGGTAATTGGGAGTCTCCGCACCCCCACTCTCACTAACCCTAACCCTAACCCTAACCTCACACCCCCACTCTCACTAACCCTAACCCTAACCCTAACCTCCGCACCCCCACTCTCACTAACCCTAACCACTAACCCTAACCTCAGCACCCCCACTCTCACTAACCCTAACCACTAACCCTAACCTCAGCACCCCCACTCTCACTAACCCTAACCACTAACCCTAACCTCAGCACCCCCACTCTCACTAACCCTAACCACTAACCCTAACCTCAGCACCCCCACTCTCACTAACCCTAACCACTAACCCTAACCTCCGCACCCCCACTCTCACTAACCCTAACCACTAACCCTAACCTCAGCACCCCCACTCTCACTAACCCTAACCCTAACCCTAACCTCAGCACCCCCACTCTCACTAACCCTAACCGCTAACCCTAACCTCCGCACCCCCACTCTCACTAACCCTAACCACTAACCCTAACCTCAGCACCCCCACTCTCACTAACCCTAACGCTAACCCTAACCTCAGCACCCCCACTCTCACTAACCCTAACCACTAACCCTAACCTCAGCACCCCCACTCTCACTAACCCTAACCACTAACCCTAACCTCCGCACCCCCACTCTCACTAACCCTAACCCTAACCCTAACCTCAGCACCCCCACTCTCACTAACCCTAACCACTAACCCTAACCTCAGCACCCCCACTCTCACTAACCCTAACCACTAACCCTAACCTCAGCACCCCCACTCTCACTAACCCTAACCACTAACCCTAACCTCAGCACCCCCACTCTCACTAACCCTAACCACTAACCCTAACCTCAGCACCCCCACTCTCACTAACCCTAACCCTAACCCTAACCTCAGCACCCCCACTCTCACTAACCCTAACCCTAACCCTAACCTCCGCACCCCCACTCTCACTAACCCTAACCACTAACCCTAACCTCAGCACCCCCACTCTCACTAACCCTAACCACTAACCCTAACCTCAGCACCCCCACTCTCACTAACCCTAACCACTAACCCTAACCTCAGCACCCCCACTCTCACTAACCCTAACCACTAACCCTAACCTCCGCACCCCCACTCTCACTAACCCTAACCACTAACCCTAACCTCCGCACCCCCACTCTCACTAACCCTAACCCTAACCCTAACCTCCGCACCCCCACTCTCACTAACCCTAACCCTAACCCTAACCTCAGCACCCCCACTCTCACTAACCCTAACCCTAACCCTAACCTCCGCACCCCCACTCTCACTGTGTTTGCTGATTTTTCTTTTTGTTTATTTTCTGTGTCGATTTTTCTCTTTTCATGAAGATTTCTTTCTTTTGTGCGTCCCTTTCCTGTATCTCTGTGATGTCATTGCCCCTCTTCCTTTAATCTCTGTGATGTCATCACCCTTCCTTTATGTATCGCTGTGGTGTCATTTCCCTTCTACCTTGTATCTCTGTGATGTCATTACTCCCGTTCCTCTATCTCTGTGATGTCATCACCCACCTTTATGTATCACTGTGATGTCATTTTCCTTCTTCCTGGCTTCTTTATGATGTCATCACCCCTATTCCGTCGCTCTGTGATGTCGTCCCCCCGTCCTGTCCCGTCCCGTCCCAGCCACCAAGCTGACTGACATTCTGAGCTGCACGAGGAGGGGCTCGGGACCCCTCCCAGACCCACCCCGACTCGCAGACCTGCTCTGCACTGTGCGTCAGGGTTCAGCCCCCCAGACCCAGACCAAGTCAGAGGGGGGGTCCCCTCGGCCCACTGCCCCCCCGCAGGGGGGGGTGTCTCTGGTATGAGGGGGGTTTGGCCTGGCCCTCCAGCCCCCCCGTCTCCTCCACACAGCGTGAGTACCAGCGAGGGAGCATTGGACAGTGACACACACACAGAGAGTCACAGACATGCACTCACACACACACATACACAACAACACACCAGCACACGCATGTGTCACTCATTTCTGGATGCGTAGTGTATGTGTGTGTTATGTGTGTGTGTGTCACTATCAGTGTCTGTGCGTGTTGTTTTTGTGGTGTGTTCCACTCAGGGTCAGACACGCACTCACAACACACTACACACACACACAACACACACACACACCACAAGTCCGCAGTGTCTGTGATGGGTTGTGTGTGTGTGTTGTGTGTCTCAGTGTGTGTCTTAGTCTTCCGTGGTGTGTTAGTGTCTTAGGCTTTGTGCTTGTCACAGTGTATGTGTGTCTGTGTATGTCGTGTCTGCGCTCCGAGACGGGGTCGTGTGTCGTCGTTACGGTCGCGTGAGAGTGCAATATGTCTGTCGACAACCCAACGTCCACTCCAAGACTAACACACACCCCAACGACACGTTTCTTTCAGGGAGGTGGTGAATGTTTTTGTTCTCTTCTAAGATTAGACACGTAGGGTCCCTGTATATACTACTCAATTACCTGACTTGATAGGGGGGGGGGAGTGGGTAGTCTGCGCGTTCGTCACTACTGATGTAGTTGGCGTGACGTGTCTCCGTCGACTCGCTTCGTCAGTTGTGCCCTCTGACGCTGCCGGATACCGCACTCAAGCCGTGACGTAGACGCTGCGCACACACAACCAGACACACCCACACACGCGTTGTGTGTGTGTGTCTGTGTGTCTCTGTGTGTGTGTGTAGTTTGTGTGTGGTTTGTGTGTGTGTGTGTGGTT